>NC_133194.1:49015000-49057500 GCF_049306965.1 Danio rerio
CTAGATGCAAGCGCGTACATGCACAATATTCGCCTTTTTATTAAAAAAAAAGGAAAAAATTTATGCAGTCAAACACGTGTTTTGATCACTAATATGCCGGTCAAAATGCTTTTTTAATGCAAAATTAATTTATACAGTTATTCCTTACGCCGAAAAAATAAAACTTGAATAATGATTTAAAAAAAAAAAAAACTTGAGTATGCCTGTAGGCTACTATAATAAAGAAAATCTTCTCTAAATGTAGAACTAAATACACTGATATGCATTGAAATACATGATGAATACTCTTTTGACGCATAAAAGTTTAAAGCTTGCAGCTCACAACAAATGTGTAAAGTTATCGCGTATAATAATTAACAAACCGTTACTGCTAATTTGATGTAATTTAGCTCGCATGGATAATTGAATATTAATCAGATGATGTCATTACGCTGCTGTGCCGTCAGCCAATCGCTGCATTGCTGATCATGATTTCGGGAATCGACAGATCTGTCCTTCACAACACACACAGCGATCTCAGATCAGTTCATCCAGACATTCTAATCTGATCCGCGAACTCGTTTGAAGAACAAAATTAGCCCGATAACAGATCCAGGATCTGCCGAATCATCTTATATCATTTAAGCGAGGTACGAAGAACAGACCCCTATCAATATTAATTATGTCAATGCTGAAACGATATATTGTGCAGTCCTATCGATAAGCAATTATTATTTTCGTTTTGAGATCATAGCAGCATAATAATGCAAATAGCCACAACCACTTTAAAACAGCCTACTTATCATACTTAAGGTCATTTAGATTATGTAATTTGATGTTATTACGTGAAATGTCATATTTTATATACTATTTAATGTCCTATAGTGTTGTCACAATACTGGAATTCAACACAAATCGATACTGCATTCATTTCCCGTGAACATTTGAGCACATTCTTAAACGCGCTGATTGGCCATTGTGTTCTGGTGCTCAACGGAATTGACTGTGATTGGCTGTGAAGGTCATCAGTGCACCAAACTCACCGCTGTTTACCAAGTGTAAAAACAAATACAGGGATGCTGGAGCGTTTTAAAGCCACGAAGATCAGCTGGTTTGTCTAAACGCTGACATACAAGTGATTCGCTGATCTTCACGGCTTTAAACGCTATTGTGTCCCTGTGTCTGTGGTTACACTCAGTAAACAGTGGTGAGTTTGGTGAACTGATGACCTTCACGGCCAATCACAGTCATTTATGTTGAGCCCTGATGAACACAATAGCCAATCAGCGCTGTTTAAGAACGCACTTAAATGTTAGCAGGAATAGGATGTTTTTAAATGATCAGTACCCCTATTGAACTTTGACACCGATAAGGTTGAACGTAAATGGCTTTGTAAATGTATATTGATTGCAATGGGCAAAATGATTGAAGTCATCTACAAGTCGATATATTGATTATTGTGACAGGCCTACCCTTAACTGTATGTGTGTATGTTTGTGCGTGTGTGTTTCAATGTGTGAGTAAGAAGATCTCCTCCACTGGACACTTTAGCCTGACTCAATGTTGTCTGTTTCTCTGGTCCGACAGGCTCGATTCGGGTTAAGATAACTGGTGGTTTGAGGAATAGCTGTGCGAGCTTTAGCTACAGTACCTGTAGACTCAAACACACACAAACGAGCTCGAAAAATGGTGATTACAGATATGCATGTATGTTGGTTTCGGTTTGGTTTGGACTTTCACTTTTAATAGTGCCTAGAGCTGTGTGTGCCTTTTTTTACCGTTATGAAGTGGTGTTGAATTGATAGCTTAACTGTGTGCTTTTTGTTTTGATTTAATGGAAAAAAAGGCTGGTTTGTGTTTATTGATTTGTTTTTTTTTTGGGGGTGCTGATTTTTCCGTGTTGTTGAGCAGTGATGACTTTGCCCACGGAGCGGAGTGTTTTTGTTTTGTTTTCTTCACGTTTGTTTTGCTGGAGCTTGTGTTTGGATTTATTTTCTCACTTTTTGTTGTGTTTTCTGGTGTCTTGTTGTTGGAGTGAGTGTTGTTTTTTTTTTTTTTTGTGTGCCGTTGTTGATCCCTCTTCACGCAAACCCGACTACAAACTTGCACGCTTCGGTTTTATTTTGCTCACTGATTGGGAGTATTGTCACACTCTCTCTCACACACACACACACACACACACACACACACACACACACACACACACACACACACACACACACACACTTTACCATTCTCCTCCATCTCCATTGTGTTTACCCCTCTCTCTCTCTCTCTCTCTTTCTGCAATTCAAGTGTATATTGTAGTGTACTCTTACCGGCCACTTTATTAGGTACACCTCACCTTACTAGTACCAGGTTGGACTCCTTTTTTGTCTTCAGAACTGCTTTAATCCTTCGTGGCAGAGATTCAACAAGCTACTGGAAATATTCCTCAGAGATTTTGCTCCATATTGACATGATAGCATCACACAGTTGCTGCAGATTTTTTCGGCTGCACATCCATGATGCCAATCTCCCGTTCCACCACATCCCAATGGTGCTCTATTGGATTGAGATCTGGTGACTGTTGAGGCCATTTAAGTACAGTGAACTCATTATCATGTTTAAGAAACCAGTGTGAGATGATTGAGCTTTATGACATGGTGTGTTATCCTGCTAGAAGAAGCCATCAGAAGACGGAGACACAGTGTGTTCATAAAGGGATGGACATGGTCAGCAGCAATACTCAGGTAGGTCGTGGCATTGACACAATGCTCAATTGGTACTAATGAGCCCAAAGTGTGCCAAAAAAATCTCCCTCATACTTGAGGATTGGTCCATGCTTTCATGTTGTTATTGCCAAATTCATCAACAAGGCATTTGCGCCCACAGAACTGCCGCTCACTGGATATTTCCTCTTTGTCGGAGCATTCTCTGTAAACCCTAGAGATGGTGCGTGAAAATCCCAGTAGATCAGCAGTTTCTAAAATGCTCAGACCAGCCCTTCTTTCACCAACAACCATGCCACGTTCAGTTAAATCCCCTTTCTTCTCCATTCTGATGCTCAGTTTGAACTGCAGCAGATTGTCTTGACCATGTCTACATGCCTAAATGCATTGAGTTGCTTCCATGTAATTGGCTGATTAGAAATTTGTGTTAACAAGCAGTTGGACAGGTGTACCTAATAAAGTGGCCATTAAGTGTAAATTTAAATATAGCCCAAATTTTACCAAGCCATAACCATAAACATACTGTACTACAACTTATAGAGGCAGATTAAAGAAAAAAAATAATAATAAAATTGAGAATAAAATAATGTGCAGTATGTACATTCAGATTTGTAATATGTCGACTAGTTTTCTGTCTCTCATTTGATTGGCATGATATACATATTGCCAAACATTCAAAGTTGATTTGATGAGTTGAGTTGAGTTGATTGGTGCAATAATGCGCAGGAGGTGTTTGGTGCAATTTATTGCTATTTTTAGACCAGCGCAACCCTAATTTTCATGTTTTGCGCAACGTTGTTTAAATAGCAAATCCATCACTTTTGCATCACTTTGGGGACTCCTCGGTGTGCTGGTCTATAAAGGAGGCATATTAAGGCATATTGCTGACACGTTTTTAAAAAATATTAATTTTTTTTATATATGGAATATTTCTTGGTCACTTTATTTTGGTGGTCTGCTTGTTGAATTTACGTTACATTGCATCTACATGCCAACTAATTCTCATTAGATTAATAGTAGACTGTTAAATTGGGGTTAGTTTAAGTTGACATGTACTTGCAAAGTGTCTTAAAGTCAGTAAAATGTCTCTTTAGCAGCAGTAACAGCAGATATTAAACAGACAGTCTACTAATACTCAAATGGATCATCAAAATAAAGTGTTACCCATTTTTTTTATTCAAATATATATATATATATATATATATATATATATATATATATATATATATATATATATATATATATATATATATATATATATAAATATATAAATATGTATGTATATATATAAATATGTATGTGTATATATATATATATATATATATATAAATATGTATGTATATATATATATATATAAATATGTATGTATATATATATATATATATATATATATATATATATATATATATATATGTATATATGTATATATATGTATATATGTATATGTATATATGTATGTATATATATATATATATATATATATATGTATGTATATATATATATATATATATATATATATATGTATATATATATATATATATATATATATATATATATATATGTATATATATATATGTATGTATATATATATATATATATATATATATATATATATGTATATATATATGTATATATATATATATATATGTATATATATATATATATATATATATATATATATATGTATATATATATATATATATATATATATATATATATATATATATATATATATATATATGTATGTATATATATATATATATATATATATATATATATATATATATATATATATGTATGTATATATATATATATATATATATATGTATATATATATATATATATGTATATATATATATATATATATATATATATATATATATATATATATATATATATATATATATATATATATATATATATATATATATATATATATATATATTCTTTTAACCTGTGAGCAATTATATAACATGATCCTTCAAAAATTTATATTCTGATTTGCTGCTCAGGAAAAAACAACAACATTTAATTCCCTAATAATAATAATAATAATAATAATAATAATAATAATAATGTATAATACCTTTTTCTTTCAATACACTTTTGAACAATAGCATATACAAAGAACAACAGACCCCAAAGGCGACTCCACAATCTACAGCAGCCCATCAGTGTGTCATTTATTCAGTGTCTGTGTGTGTGTGTGGAGGATTCCTCAGTGTGTGCGTATGCGAGTGGGTGCGTGTGTGAGTGAGTGATATGCATGCATGTGTTTGCAGTGTTGTGAGTCTCTGCTGTGACAAACAAATGTCTGGATGCCGCAGCCCCCTGAGCGAGCCTTCGTCACATGACCCCCGTAAAGCAAAACAAGCTTCACCATTGTTTCACACAAAGGCTGTAGTGCTGACACTGCAGTCGCATGAAGCTTAATTCTCTCTGTGTGTGTGTGTATGTGTGTGTGTTTCGCTGTCACACACTCGCTCTGGGGCTGGGCCGCTCCTGACATTTTGCTTGGAGATAAACTCAACATGTGCCACTGAGATGGCAACCATGCACAGTATTGAGCTGTGTTTATGTCAAATTAAAGCATCAAACTTCTTACTAGTTATACTTACTATTAAAGGTGACCTATAAGGCCCCTTTTACAAGCTGTAAAATACGTCTCTGATGTCTCTAGAGTGTGTGTAGTGAAGTTTCAGCTCAAAATACCACACAGATAATGTTTAATAACTCTCTGAAACTGACCCATTTATAGGCTTTGATCCTAATTGTGGCATAATGGTGACTGTCACTTTAAATTCAAATGAGTTTTTACTCTTTTAAAAAGAAGGCGGAGCTACAAATGCCCGTGTGTCAGCATAGTGGCAGATTCAAAAACGAGACTAACAGCATCAAACCTACTATTTAATATCAAAGAGAACCAATAATGCCCCTTTTTACAAGATGTAATACAAGTCTCTGTCCCTATAGAGCAGGGGTGTCAAACTCAATTCCTGGAGGGCCACAGCTCTGCACAGTTTAGTTCCAACCCTGCTCCAACACACTTACCTGTAGGTTTCAAACAAGCCTGAAGGACTCAATTAGTTTGATCAGGTGTGTTTAATTAGGGTTGGAACTAAACTGTGCAGAGCTGCGGCCCTTTTGGAACTGAGTTTGACACCTGTGCTATAGAGTGTGTAGTAAAGTTTCAGCTCAAAATAACACACAAATAATGCTTAATAACTCTGAAACTGACCCTTTTGATCCTAATTGTGGAATAATGGTGACTGTCACTTTAAATTCAAATGAGTTTGTACTCTTTTAAAAAGAAGGCGGAGCTACAAATGCCTGTGTGTCAGCATAGTGGCAGATTCAAAAACGAGACTAACAGCATCAAACCTATTATTAGGTATACTTAATATCAAAGAGAACCAATAATGCCCCTTTTTAAAAGATGTAATACAAGTCTCTGTCCCTATAGAGTGTGAAGTGAAGTTTCACCTCAAGATAGCACACAAATATTTGCTTAATAACTCTGAAGCTGACCCTTTTAGGCTTTGATCCTAATTGTGGCATTTTGGTGACTGTCGCTTTAAATTTAAATGAGATTGTGCTCTTTTTCAAAAGAAGGCGGAGCTATAGATGCCTGTGTGTTAGCATAGTGGCAGATTCAAACTCTTAAAAGCCGACAACTGCTTCTTACTCGGGGCTGTTGCATAATAGATCTCCTTTAAATATTAGGGCTCATGGCGCTCAACCTGTGGTCTGTGTGGGTCCTAACGCCCCAGTATAGTGAAGGGGACTCTATACTGCTCAGTGAGCGCCATCTTTCGGATGAGACGTTAAACCGAGGTCCTGACTCTCTGTGGTCGTTAAAAATCCCAGGATGTCCTTCGAAAAAGAGTAGGGGTTTCTTCTTCTTCTTCTTCTTCTTCTTCTTCTTCTTCTTCTTCTTATTATTATTATTATTATTATTATAAAAAAAGTTGAATTTTCATGAGCTATAATGAATAGAAAGCAGGCAGATGTTGTGTTGAGCAAATCTTAAGGTCAAAAACACTACAGTGTATTTTTTGTTAATATTTTCACAGCAAATCAACATAAGAAATCCAGTAAATATTGCCACAAATTGAGAAAAGTCACCACAAAATCACTCATATTAGGCTGAGAAAAAAAATCATGATTTTATTCATTTATTGGTTTTTATTTAATTACTTTTTAATTTTTTTTAGCAAAATCTAGGAGAGGTTGATCACCGAGCAAACAAAAAGATAGTATTTTAACAGGGACAGACTGGTGACGGCATTTGATTTTTGAACCACCACAACAACAGGCAAAGCATGTAAAAACAATCAAAAATACACGTTAAAATAACAAAGAAAAATGTTCCTGATATTTAACTATAAAATTCCCTGACATTCAGGGTGCACACACACTCAGGAATAAAGGTACGCGAGCTGTCACTGGGGTGGTACTTTTCAAAAGGTACACGTTTGTACTTAACCTCCTAAGGCTTAGTGGCCACATACTGTATACGTGGACGGCACATTTTAGCTCTTCTGTTTTATATTTTGTTTCAGACATACAGCGTCATCCTGCAACTGTTTTGCAGCATATGAAATGACCCAAACACTGTTTTAACTGTCCAAAATGGGCAAAAATTAGCTTTTACTGATAGTCAAAACATGTAAAAAAAAACGTGTGTGTGTTATTAATGCATTAAAAACTATTTCAGGAAAAACTGCTGTGTTCAAGGCAGAAACAGAGTTTTTCGTTCTATTACACAAAGGTGACTTTATTGTGTGTTATGTAAATTCGGACCACGAGTCCACATATATGGACATAAATTTTCTCTATAGGTACAGTTGAAGTCAGAATTATTAGCCCCCCTAAATTATTAGACCGCTTGTTTATTTTTTCCACAATTTCTGTTTTACAGAGAGAAGATTTTTTTCAACACATTTCTAATCATAATAATTTTAATAACTCATTTCTAATAACTGATTTATTTTATCTTTGCCATGATGACTAAATAATATTAGACTAGATATTGTTCAAGACTCTTCTATACAGCTTACAGTGACATTTAAAAGGCTTAACTAGGTTAATTAAGTTAACTAGGCAGGTTAGGGTAATTAGGCAAGTTATTGTATAATGATGGTTTGTTCTGTAGATTATTGAGACAAAAATATAGCTTAAAGGGGCAAATAATTTCGTCCCTAAAATGGTTCATAAAAAATTCAAAACTGCTTTTATTCTAGCCGAAATAAAACAAATAAGACTTTCTCCAGAAGAAAAAATATTATCAGACATACTGTTAAAATGTCCTTGCTCTGTTAAACATCATTTGGAAAATATTTTAAAAAGATGAAAAAAAATCGAAGGGGGCTAATAAATCTGACTTTAACTGTACATCATGTCAAAAGATGATACTTGGGTTTTATTGTAGTTAGGTTCCAATAAGCCCAAATAGCAAAGAGAAATAAAAAGTGCATTTAAAATAACAGTTTGGTCCTTAAGAGGATATAGGGTTCATATTGGTACATCAAAAGTATTTATTAGTACCAAAATGTTTTTAAGAGGAACACTTTTGTACCTTTTAGGTACTAATATAAGTAATAATAAGTACAAATGTGCACCTTTTGAAAAGGTACCACCCCAGTGACAGCTCTCATATCTTTATTTCTGAGAGTGTAGGCCAGGGGTGTCTAAACTCGGTCCTGGAGGGCCGGTGTCCTGCAGATTTTAGCCTCAACACACCTGCAAAGATGTTTCTAGAAAGCCTAGTAAGAGCTTGACTAGCTAGCCCAGATGTGTCTGATTGGGGTTGAAACTAAACTTTGCAGGACACCGGCCCTCCAGGACCGAGTTTGGGCACCCCTGCACTAGGCTCTCCAAACCATGCCCAGGCGCGTTTCTCTGTTCATTTGACAAATGTGAGTGCTCTGAAACTGAATCGTAGCCTTGTTGGAAGAGGTGTAGCCAGAGCGCGGTTCACTTGGGCTTTAGCGTGGTATGCTTAAAGTGTGGGTGCAGAGAGCACCTGAGACCGAAACTGAAGACGCAATGTCATTTTTAAGGGACTGTTTCATATGGATTAATTAATCATTCTTTTGTCATAGTTTATTAAAGACGCAAACCCCTCACTGCACGACAGCTGCACCTTCTGCAAACCTCCTAATTTCTGCAGCACGAGGACTATTATGATCATTTATGAGCATCAGAAGTGCTGGATCTGTTCCGCAAAATATTTGACTGTGTCACGGCATCCCAAACCATAAAAAATAATACAAAACAATATAACTAAAGCAATGTCTGCTGTGCTGAGCGAGAGCGCTTCTCTTCTGTTAAACTGAACAGTTGCATCAGTGATGACTGAAGCATGCTCTGGTTCAGAAAGCAAAATGCTGAGGGGGAGAGGAACAAGCACGCTTCGTCATGGTTTAAGGCAACTGCACCTAGTGCGAGTACATCCTCAATGTCTGAAACTGATCTTTTAAAAGATTCCAGAAATCTCTATGATCGTGGGAACCCTGAGGGCACCACAATATTGGGAAATGTTTATTTATATGTAGACAACTTCACCAGATAAATTGAATCGCTCTATTTGATTGTTGTCAATTGATTAGGATTTTGGATCGTAATCTGCATTTAATATATAATTTTTCTTTCCATTTAAATTTTTTATTTATTTTGTATTTGTCGAAGACAAAAAAAACATGCCGTAGACAATCAGCATATAGTAAAGAGCGTAGATAAACATGTAATAACAATATACAGGCTGTTAAATAATAGTATTATTATAGTGCCAGCAATAATAACAATGGTCAATGAAAAGGAAAAACTGAAGAGTAATGACAAGGACATACTAAAACAAATGAAAATAATTAAATAATTTAAAAAAATGTATATGTATATGTGTGTATATATATATATATATATATATATATATATATATATATATATATATATATATATATATATATATATATATATACACACACATAAATAAATACACGTAAAACAAATTTCCACACCAAAAAAGGGGATAAGCCAAATCTGTAATTGGGGTTATGTAAGGGCAAAATTAAGGAAGTTATAAATAAATAAATAGAAGAATGGTAATAGACAAATGGTAATGGGTATTCAAAATAGTGCTGAAAAAGGTCTACGACAAAAAAGGAAAGTTATTAGAAGCCCAAACAGGGAACCTTAAATTACTATAAAAAGGAAATAAAGATAAAATTAATAAAAAAGGAAAATAAATAAATAAAAATATATAGAATAATTAAATCACAAGCATAGACGCAGAAGCATGCAGAAGGACTTTTAATTTGTCAGTAACCTGGGTCAAGCACTTCTGGTGAACTGTATGCCATTACCAAACCAGTGCATTTAAGGTCTGTTTCTTTAAAAACCAACAATCCTAAATGATATACGCTATAAAGTGGGTCTCAGATTGTACAGGAAGCACTGCATTAAATTACATTTAAAATATCTTTAAAATATCAACATTTATTTTACTCCAGTATTTCCAATGGCATTTCTGCACTTGCCAGCTGATCCTGGGCGCGCACTGGAAACTGGTTTTCATCTCGGTTTACGCTTCAACAACTAAATGAATGCTATTTAACTGATTATATTTTAATTACATTACAGCATCTGTGCTGTAAAAGGAACCGTATAAAATGGAAAAGTCACATTAACCGTTCACCTGAAGCTTATCAGTATGGGAAGAAACGCTAGTTGTGGGTATGCACTACAGAGCAAACATGCAAATGAAATGAGCAGTGCTTTATATTAGTCTGTGGAGTCTAATAGTTTTCAGGTAAATAAATAAAATAACAAGTAATGTGAAATAACACCAGTGCTCATCATTCAAGTATTTCAATTAACTGTTAAAGCTACAGACTCTCTTGAAATGCTCACATAGTGACAGGCCCTAAAAATGCATGCCAATGATAAGCTTTCTATTATGGTTAAACTTTGGTGTAGAACTGTATAATAATAAGAAAAGTGAATGAGATTTGATCAATTGATTTGATATTAGTATATTAGGTCAGGGGTTCCCAAACTTTTCAGCCCGCGACCCCCAAAATGACAACGCCAGTGACTCGCGACCCCTCAATATCCTATGAGGTGGTTATAAATACAGAAATCTTGCATGCAATGGTGCACACACACACCAATAGACCCAAGTCTATTCTTCGTTGAATTGTTTTTATGTATGTCAGTGCTGTAAATGGGCCAGAAAGTTTAACCTGGTGTTATAAAATCAATCTGCTGCATCTGACGCTATTGCTGTAATATGATGTACCCCAGGGGTCGCAATCCAATAGAACTATAAGCTCCTATAGTAACTGTATAGTAACTATAAATGACTATTTCTTTTCTCTTCAGTAAGTTATGAATAGAATATGGTAAATCTTATAGTGCAATAAAAATAAATAGATTTTTGGAAGTCACCAGGCGACCCCTCTTCATAGTCCTGCAACCCCCACTTTGAGAACCACTGTATTAGGCCATTAATTTTAATACCCTGAATTGTTTAATTTAGTTGACTTTTATTTTAATGTATGCTATTTATTCTGTTTATCATTTTCTTTTCTCTTTATTCTTTAGTCTCCATATTTCAGACTGTTTGTTAATCAGTTGAATCCCTTATTTTCACATGCCAATGTTGATCATTATGGCCAACCATAATTTTGACTCCACATTGCAGATCTGGCAATGTGGTTATTGCAGATGTGTATATTTCAATATCGATGCTAAAAATATATTTGGTAGCCTTAATAAATATGACCTTAAAGGTTGTTTAGGAGCCAAATGCAACCAAAAGGTAGTCAGATTAGGACTTGGTCAGGTTTGAAATGTGCAGAGTCATGCTTATTCTGCAGCTTTCCTCAGTAGAGTTTCTCATTAGCTCAGCATTAAAGGGACAGTTCACCCAGAAATGTCCCATTTTCCTACTTAACACATTTAAAGGGACAGTTCACCCAGCCATGTGTTATGTGGGATGATTGCATATTTAGGGGGGCAGTTCACTCGGAATTGTGTTATGTGGCATAATGGCATTTTTAAAGAGGCAGTTCACCCCTAAAATTTTCTCCCCTGTTGAACACAAATACTGAAGAATGGCAGAAAAAAACAGCCATTGATTTCTGTAGTATTTTCTATTTTTGCTATGGAGGTCAAGGGCTGCTTTTTCAAACATTGTTTCGTATGTTGTGCTTAGTGTTCAATGAAGGAAAGTGAAGGAGTTTTCATTTTTGAGTGCACTGTCCCTTTAAATATGCCATTATCACATATAATACTGTTTAAAACCAAGCTAACCAGGAGATGGTGACGATGCACTTCTTGGCATGTTGTTTGTTAAACTTAAATCTAGTTTTTGTTACCTTAATATAATGGTTGAACAGCTGAGATCTTCTAAATGTGTGGTTCAAAAGTCTATTTATTTACATACGAAGCTTAAAGGGATCTTATTAGGGCTGCACTTTATTAGAAAAATCTGACATTGAGATGTTTTGCCGCGACAATATGAATATAATTTCAGCGAATGATTTAAATAGCTTTATTTGGAAAGATCGACAGGGAAGATCAAGTCTGTTTCTTTGCAATGCATCTGCATAAATTATAATGAATTACTAGCACAAATTCAAGTATTCAAGTACAGAAATTGAACAATCAAATGCAAAATAACATGGTCATCATTGTATAAATAAAAAAACAAAAAAATATAATAATAATAATAATATCTTTATTTTTTAGCTTTTAATAAATCATATAATCCTGCGGTGTGGCTATTGTGGATGCACACATTGCGATATCGATGCTCAAATAATGTATTGTTCAGATCCTATTATTCCCCTTTTTCAATATATTTGATATTTCAGCTGCAGTTTTATCCCTAATTGTTTATTTACTATGGTGTAAATGCCCCTATTTGGGTGGATGCAAAAACCTTGTTTTTGTGTCTCTTTAAATGCAAATGAGCTGCTGTTCTCCGCCTCTTTACAAAAGAGGGCGGAGCTATTACAGCCTGTGCCTCAGAAACTTATACAATGACATACAACCTTATTTTTTGTGTCTCTTTAGATGCAAATTATCTGCTGTTTGGGGTGGAGCTTTTACAGCCTGTGCCTCAGATACTCCCAACAACAACAACAAACAAAACCATGTTTTTGTCTCTTTAAATGCAAATTAGCAGCTGTTCCCCGCCTCCTTTACAAAAAAGGGTGGAGCCTTTGCAGCCTGTGCCTCAGATACTCCAACAACAACAACAAACGAAACCTTGTTTTTGTGTTTCATTAAATGCAAATGAGCTTCTGTTTGGGGCGGAGCTTTTACAGCCTGTGCCTCAGATACTCCCAACAACAACAGACAAAACCTTGTTTTGTGTCTCTTTAGATGCAAATTAGCAGCTGTTCCCTGCCTCTTTTACAAAAGAGGGCGGAGCCTTTACAGCCTGTGCCTCAGATACTCCAACAACAAGCGAAACCTTGCTTTTGTGTCTCATTAAATGCAAATGAGCTTCTGTTCGGGGTGGAGCTTTTACAGCCTGTGCCTCAGATACTCCAACAACAACAGACAAAACCATGTTTTAGTGTCTCTTTAAATGCAAATTATCTGCTGTTCAGAGCGGAGCGTTTACAGCATGTGCCTCAGATATTCCAACAACAAACAAAACCTTATTTTTGTTTCTCTTTAGATGCAAATTAGCAGCTGTTCGGGGCGGAGCTTTTACAGTCTGGGCCTCAGATACTCAGACAACGCACAACCTTGTTTTTGTGTCTCTTTAAATGCAAATGAGCTGCTGTTCGGGGCGGAGCTTTTACAGTCTGGGCCTCAGATACTCAGACAACGCACAACCTTGTTTTTGTGTCTCTTTAAATGCAAATGAGCTGCTGTTCCCCACCCTCTTTACAAAAGAGGGCCGAGCTTTTACAGCCTCTGCCTCAGACACTCAGACAACGACAGACAAAATCTTGTTTTGCGTCTCCTTAAATGCAAATTAGCTGCGGTTCCCCGCCTCCTTTACAAAAGAGGGCGGAGCCTTTACAGCCTGTGCTTCAGAAACTCTAACAAAAACAAACAAAAACTTTGTCTTGAATTTCAAACTGTTAGTTTAAATTTGTGATATTTTATTTTTTTATATTTAATGCAGATAAACAAGTGAGTTTCAATCTATAACATATAACAATAAATACATTTATTCATTTAGCAGATGCATTTATCCAGAGAGATTTAAAAATGAAGAATATGTCAACTAAATTTATACAAACTGTCAATTACATTTAATCAAATCACATGTGCATCAGCACACTACTAAGCCAAACTGACCAGGATTAAGAGATTTATATAGATTTTTGAACACCATAATAATCATAACAATCATCAGAACCTGACTGTTTTCAATAGTAAATATTTTTCATTTCTCAATTCACTCTGCCTTCTAGACCTCTTTAAAAACACAGTGATTGGATGCCCAGTGTTTCCCTCAAGTCCTCACCAGACAGATAAATGTGTAAAAGGTGAAGGCGTCTTGCGTTTATAAAACAGCACTCCAGTGTGGAATGACGGAGCAAGCTGAAAATAGCGTCCAGCCCCGGCCGTCAGTCACACTCAAGCAGACTGATCTGGAGTCAGCTGCACTTTATTTAACACAAAAGTGGTTGCACAAGGTTTCTGTCACTCGCTACTGCTTGGAAAAGTTCATTCAGTGGTATGAATCCTAATGTGCTGATAATAACAGTCCAGCTTCACGTCAGACTATGTGGACTAGAATATTATGTTTCTTTTTTATTTAAAGAAGGCCATGGTTCAGATTAATTCAGTTCAAGTGTGTTTGTATAGCGCTTTTCACAATAAGTGTTGCTTTACAGACGGTGCACATTATTGCTTTACAAGAAGTGCTTAAATGAGAAAAGTGCTTTATTAATTAAGCAGGTCAATAATCGACTGTGTTTGGGGATGTTTTGTGGTGCCTGTTCCAGATGACTGTGATTTATTTATTATTTTTCTCCCAGTTTGAAGCCTACCGTGTGTTTTTACTGTTATTTTACGTATGGGAGCGTCTATATTAACACAATCTGTCACCTCAGGCTGGCAAGGCATCTATGAAAGATCTCATAGGAGCACACCTTTGCCCTTTGACCTGAGTGAGAAAAAGGAAAGTTTTGTTTCATCCCTCATGTTTGATGGCATTATGCGAGTGGTTGTGAGGTGATGTTGGTCATCTGTACTGTACTGCCGCCTCTGTTATGCTTATTTTTGTTCATTTGGGGCTGAGGTTTTGGAGGTTTGATTGATATGATGGTGTGCTACAAATAGGGTTGCCAGGTCAGAACAATTCTCTCACTTTTTTCAGTCATAAACGCGTATAGTCTACTCAAATATATCAATACTTTCATTAGAAGTCTTGTCATTCATTGGTTACCTGTTCATTTTCGATTTGACTTTAAAATCTTAATGTTAACATTCAAAGCCATCCACAATTTCGCCCCTCCATATTTGTCCGCCCTCATCCACATTTCTGTTCCTTCTCGCACCCTGCAATCTTCTTCCTCCCTCCACTTGTCTGTTCCCTCTTCTCGCCTTTCAACAATGGGCAACAGAGCATTCAGCCGCTCTGCTCCGCGGCTTTGGAACTCATTACCACCTGCCATCAGAAACATTGACTCCCTTACATTGTTCAAATCAAAACTCAAAACCCACTTATTTAAGATGGCTTTAATACTTAATTTTATTTGCACTATTGCTGTGTATATTTTATTATTTCTCTTGTTGTTATTATTCTTGTTGATTGTACGGTGTCCTTGAGTTGCTAGAAAGGCGCCTTTAAATAAAATTTATTTATTATTATTATTATTATTATTATTATTATTATTATTATTATTGTCAAATATAGTTGCATTGCCTTGCTTACTCAGTGATTTAAAGGGACAGTTCACCCAAAAAATTTTCTTGTCATTTATAAATATAAGTTATCCATAAATGTGGGTTTGAGGGGATTTTCCCCATTTATTATGCTTTTGAATTGCATTACAGAAATATTGATCATTCCTGTAATGACTTGCAATGTTAAAACTTTAGAAAAAAAGTGACTTTTATTGATATTTTTAATACTTTTGATGTGAAATATTGTCTGTGTTTGTGCTTTTATGGTATAAAAACCCGGTATTAAACGGAAACTGCTTTTTTTCTGTCTTCTTATGGGCTTAATCCTACATATATGTATTATTTCTTATGCAATATATTGTTTCAAATGACTAAAATGTCAATAAAAGTCTACACTGTTGACTTTTGATGTCAAAAATTAATCTGAATTGCATTATGGAACCTAGACTTCTGCTCAAAGCAAAGAATAAACAAACAGGCAACACCCTTGAATCACAAAATATGGAAATAATGAATTATTTTTAAGTGATTCTGAACATTTATCAATTTCCTTCTTCTGTTGATCACCAAACAAGATTTTCTGAATAATGTTGGGGAAAAAAGCAGCCATTGGCATCCATAGTAGGAATAATATTTTTCTTTAGTAAATTACTTTGTTCAGTAGAAGAAAGAAACTCAAGTTTGTTAGTTAGGGCTGAGTAAATGGATGAGAGGGTTTTATTGATTTAATGGTGTGCTACAAATAGGGTTGCCATGTTAGAACAGTTTTTGTTTTCTTTAGCCAAGATTCTTCAGTGTATCTTCTTTTTTGGGTTGCCAGGTTAGAATAAAAAGATAATATTTTCGTGCTGTTTTAACAATATTTTTCAGCATGTCTTTCTTTTTGTTCAACAGCAAAAGAAACAAATGTTAAGGATTAGGAAATGACAGAGTTTTGGAGGTTTTATTAATTTAATGGTACAAACAGGGTTGCCAGGTTAGAACAATTTTTTCAGCAACATTCTTCAGGATATCTTTAGTTGTTCAACAGCAGAAATAAACTCTGGTTTAGAAGTTAAGGATGAGTAAGTGACAGACTTTTAGAGGTTTTATTGATATCCTCCTTGGGCTTGAGTGGCCACATACGTGGACAATACATTTTAACTATTAAGTGGCTATTTAAAACACTTTGAATGTTTTATATTTTGTCAAAGACATGCAGTGTCATCCTTCAACTGGTTTGCAGCATATGAAATGTCCCAAACCCTATTTTTAACTGTCCAAAATGGGCAAAAAATTTTGTTTTTACTCTCTGATAGTCAAAGCAAGTAAAAAAAAAAATTCTATGTTAAATATGCATTGCAAAACAGTCAGGAAAAAAGTGTTTCATGTAAATTCAGACCACGAGTCCACATAAATGGACATAATTTTTCTCTAAAAGTGCATCATATCAAAAGATGATACTTAGATTTTTATTCTATTTAGGTTCCAATAAGCCCAAATAGCAAAGAGAAATAAAAAAATGCATGTAAAAAAAACACACCTTGGGCCTTAAGGCGATATAATGGTGTGCTGCAAGTAGGGTTGCCAGGTTAGAACTATTCTTTTTTTGGAAACATTTTTCAGTATATTTTCCTTTTTGCTCAACAGCAACAACAAAAACTCAAGTTTGGATGAGTAAATGACAGATTTGAGAGGTTTTGTTGATATAATGGTGTGCTGGAAATAGAGTTGCAAGGTTGGAACGATTCTTTTTTTGGCAACATTTTTCAGTGTATCTTCCTTTGTTCAACAGAATAAAGACACACAAGTTTGGAAGTTAAAAATGAGTAAATTACATAATTTTAGAGATTTTATTGATTTAATATTGCGCTACAAATAGGGTTGCCAGGTGAGAACAGTTTTTTTTCTTTAGCCAACATTTGTTAGTGTATCTTCCTTTTTGGGTTGCCAGGTTGGAATTAGAATAATTCTTTCTTTTTTTTTTCTTGTTGTTTTGGCAACAATCTTTAGTATCTTCCTTTTTGTTCAACAGTGAAAAGAAAGACAAGTTTAGAAGGATGAGTAAATGACAGAATTATGGAGCTTTTATTAACATAATGGTGTGTCACAATTAAGGATGCCAGGTTAACTTTTATTTTTCGTTTCTTTAGCCAACATTTTTCAGTGTATCTTCATTTTTGGGTTGCCAGGTTAGAATTAGTAAAATGTGTTGTTGTTTTGGCAACATTCTTCAGTACATCTTCCTTTAACCAACAGCAGAAACAAACTTGTTTGGAAGTTAAAGATAAATGACAATTATTGACATTATGGTGAGCTATAAATAGGGTTGCCAGGTTAAAACAATTTTATCTGTCATCATTCTTCAGTATATCATCCTTTTTGATCAACAGAAAATCAATTCAAGATTGGAATCTAAGAATAGGTAAATTACAGAATTTTAGGGGTTTTATTGATTTAATCGTGCGCCACAAATAGGGTTGCCAGGTCAGAACAATTCACATTTAAGCTTTTTTTGGCAACATTCTTCAATATACTTTCCTGTTTAACAGCAAAAAAAAAAAAGTTTGGATGAGCAAATGATTTTAGAGGTTTTATTGATTTATTGGTGTGCTACAAATAGGGTTGCCAGGTTAGAATTAAAATAAATCTTTTTTTTAATTATTATTTTTTATTTATTTTTTCATTTTGTATTTGTGCTTGTTTTGCCAGCATTCTTCAATATATCTTTTGTTGTTCAACAGAGGAAAGAAACTCAAGCTTGTAAGTTAGGGATGTGGAGGTTTTATTGGTTTAATAGTGTTGTACAAATAGGGTTGCCAGGTTGGAACAGTTTTGTTTTTTTGTTTTTTTTGCATTATAGTTTGCCAGTCTCCAGTATACTTTCTTTTAAATCAACACCAGAAACAAACACCAGGAAGTTTGGAAGTTGTACGGTATAGTTATAAAGATGAGTAAATAATTACTATAATATAAACTGAATTTAAATATTTTGGGTGAACTGTCCCTTTAAATGCCACACATTGTATTTCGCCATCCCCGAACTGATTTTCTCACCCGTCTGTCCAGTGCAGACAGTAAAAGTGAAAAGCGCTCTGAAAGTGCAACGGGGTACGTAATGAAAGGCAGAATGCTCTCATTGTTCCTGATTGCTTATTTAATCAAAACTGCCCTCTGTGTGTGCAGTCCAGCCCGAGGCTCATTGTCTAAATGCGGAGGGGGAAACAGCCAGCAACGTCGCTTTTTGAAAACTGTCCAGCTGTCAAAGTAGCCCTGACATTTTCACAATGCTCCGCTCATCTCCTGGGTCCTGCCGTCCCCCAGTTCACAGGACCCCACGCATGTGACTTTAAACATTGCTTGATGATTCTGAGAATACCTTATTATATTAGGTAATAATAGATGCAATATATATCTTTCAATGTTAAATGTTGGATAAACGAGAATGACATAAACCAATATTTGTAGATTGATTCACCTAAAATGTATAAACACAGTCAGTGGCCTTATCAAAACAAAACATAGTTTGAGAATTCCAACCAGCCTGACATGGCAACAGTGGCTCAGCCAATGGGACACATTCGGGGGTGGGGCATGTGATTGTTTGACCAATAGCTGACTAGGAGAAATTAGACACAGTGAAAGCCATTGAAAGTTTAACCACACTGAACTGAACTAAACTGAACTTCAACACTAAAAACTGAACTGACTCTCATAGTCAATTTACTATGATCTTCTATGTAAAGCTGCTTTGAAAGTCTACAATGTTAAAGCACAATAGAAATGAAGATGAATGGGATTGAATTGAATTCATTGAGATTAATTTATTATAACAGTGCGATCATAGAAATATGTAAATTATTGGTTGGCTATATTGAAACTGTTTAGATAAATCCCACAAAGTAATTTTGGACTACATTAAACCAAAATTTGTAGATTAGTTAGCACAAAATGTATAAACACAGTCAGTGGCCTTATTAAAACATTGTTTAAGAATTCCGACCAGCCTGACATAGCAACAGTGGCTCAGCCAATGGGACCCGTTCACGGGAGGGGCATTTGATTGTTTGACCAATGACTGACTAGGATAATGTTCAGCTTAATTTCAGTTTGGTCATTTAACGAGACAGCCCAATCACAGAAATGTATAAAATCTTGGCTAAAATTATTATAAATTTGGGCTAGAAATTAGACTGTCCCAAAGCTGGACACCATCAGTGGCCTTATCAAAACATAGCTTAGTTTGAGAATTCCGACCAGCTTGACATAGCAACAGTGGCTCAGCCAATGGGACACATTCGGGGGAGAGGCATCTGATTGTTTGACCAATGGCTGACTAGGAGAATGTTCTGCTGTTCATTTATTATAACAGTGCGATCATAGAAATATATAAAGTTTGTTGGTTGGTAATATAGAAACTGTATAGATAAACCCCACATAGTAATTTGGGGTTTAAATATTAGACATCTTGACTAAAACGAATTTAAGTTTTGGGCTGTAAGTGAAAATCTAATCTAACATATCCCCAAAATTAGGCTTGTCATTAAACCGATATTTGCAGATTGATTTGCCTAAAATGTATAAACAGTCAGTGGCCTTAACAAAACATAGTTTGAGAATTTGACCAGCCTGACATAGCAAAAGTGGCTCAGCCAATGGGACACATTTGGGGGAGGGGCATCTGATTTGTTTCGCTGGATTTAACTTGGTTCATTTATCAACTTTCTATCACAAAGTTCAATCACAGAAACATATAAAGTTTTTGGTTGTTTATAGAAACCATATATCCTAATATAGCCTAAAGTCAAAATTAAACTTTACATTAATCAGATAATTGTAATTGGTTTGGCCAAAATGATAAACAGAGTCAGTGGCCTTATTAAAATATAGTTTGAGAATTCTGACCAGCCTGACATAGCAACAGTGGCTCAACCAATGGGACACATTCATGGGAGGGGCATATGATTGTTTGACTAATGGCTGACTAGGAGAATGATTTGCAGAATTTAATTTACCTCAGTTATTGAGACGGTCTAATAACTGAAATATGTAAAGTTGTTGGTTGGTTATATAGAAACCATATAGATGGATCCCACCAAGTCATTTTGTGTTTAAAATACTGTTTAGACATCTAGGCTAAAACGAATCTAAATTTGGGCTGTGAGTGATAACCGAATCTAGTAACAGCACGAAATTAGACTTTGTCTTTAAATAAATATATTAGACTTCATATAGTCATTTAATTCTGTGTATTTGATGACTAGTCTAGTTTTGAGCGATTCCATTACCCCAAATTTAGCTTTTTGTTGCCAATTTGTCTATGTTTAAAGGTCTATTTTAAAACAAAAAATATAGCTGGGATAAAACAATATATCCTAATTCAATCTTATTACATTATAACTTTATGCGAGTGGGTGGAGCTATGTGTGGATGTAGTTTGATCTCTGTGATGCTCTGGTTAAAGTGGAATTAATTTATAAAAAACTACATTACCCATAAAGCTCTAAAGAAAAATCCACCAATCAAAGGCATATATAGTCACCTAAACACATTTTCACTACAGGTTTGTTTCTAGAGGTTATTGCTTAAAAATCTATTTCAAAATGGAGAAAATAGATAACGTTTCTATTTCTGCAAACCAGACTTTTGCACTCTATTGGATTTTTCTTGGCCTTTTAACAATCAAAGGTGATTTTTATTAGGGTTTTTTATTTTGTTAAAATTATACATTTATACACTTAACCGACCCAACATGACAGCAGCCAGTGACTCAACCAATGGTGTGAGTTTGTGGGCGGAGTTCTGTTTTTTTTTTGTTTTTGTTTTGTTTTTTGCAAACTCTGTTTGAAAACAGTAATTGATTCTACTCATTTGTCAACTCCACACGAAAAGATTTAGTTCATCCAAATCTGAAAATCCTGTAATTATCTAATTACCGTTTATTTATTCCAAACCAATTAGAATTTCTTTATTCTGTTGAACACAAGTTATTTTGAAGAATGTTGTAAAACTGTAACCGTTGACTTCCATAGCATTTGTTTTACCTACTATGGAAGTCAGATTTTCAGCTTTCCTCAAAATATCTTCTTTAGTGTCCAACAGAAGAAAAGAACCACTTCAGAGTAAATAGTAAGCAAATTGTAAATTTCTTTTGGAAGAACTATCTCTTTAATATTTATAAATACATAACTGACCTAAATTAGGTACAAAAACACAATTGTTTAAGCTATTTTCCATCCTCCTATTTTTATGTGCATTTTGGAAAATTGCATATAAAAGTGCTTAATGTAAACACCAAGATGTGCATACATTTTAATAAGTGCATACAATATGCGCACAAATGAGTACAATGATCTTTTTGTGTGAACCATCCCTTTACAGCTGAGATGTCTATTCTGGCAACCTTATATCTCTAATAATCACTTGCAGCCATTTCCTTGTTGCTATTAAATTGTGGAAACGTGGTGCTTTGGCAGTGCTATGGTTGTGGTTTTTGCATACTGTAAAAAAAAAAATCAGTTAATTAGCAGTTTTCCGTAATTTTATGATTCATGATTTTATTTTTCCCCATTTATTTATGCTTTTGAATTGCATTATGGTACCTTAATCTTTCTTCTAATACCTTTTAGCCTTGAAAAGGTTTTTAAAAAGTGGCTTTTATGAATATTTAATAGTTTAAAGAGATATATTGACTATGTTGGTGTTGTATATTATGCTACAAAAACCTTGGTGATTATATTTTACAGACTTATTGCTCAATATATTATTGCTTCAACATTATACTATTGCAAACTACTAACAGTCACTTTGTTAAACTGTGGAGTTGAATTTAGCATCAAAAGTCAACAGATCAAGCTTCCATAATGCAATACACAACCGCAAATAAACAGTAAACGCACGCAAACTGTTAATAAACAGATATCTTTTACAGTCTATTTGACATGTCCATAATGCATTGCTAACACACCATTGTATTTATTTGTTCCTCACAGGATCCCCACTCACTACGTGTACCCACAGGCCTTCATGCAACCAAGTGTGGTTATTCCTCACATCCAGCCAACAGCAACCTCCGCCACTGCATCTTCACCATACATCGACTACACCGGCGCGGCTTATGCACAGTACGCTAGCGCCGCTACAGCCGCCGCCGCAGCAGCCTATGAGCAGTATCCATACGCTGCTTCTCCTGCTGCAACCGGATACGTAGCTGCAGCCGGTTATGGATATGCAATGCAGCAACCGCTAGCTACCGCCGCTCCAGGATCTGCAGCCGCAGCTGCAGCAGCATTCGGTCAATATCAACCCCAACAACTGCAAGCCGAACGCATGCAATAGCAACCAAAGAGGCGGACGGGAGAAACGCAGGCATCCGAAGCCCAGCGACTGCTACTAAACGATGAAGATGAAGAGGGTGAAAATAGTTGCTGGCTGTGGGTTGATTGCAAGAGGAGGAAGAAATAGTAGATTATTAGTGAGATGGGAACTCCATTGCTTTCCAACTTGCTGTGATTTAAAACGAAAGTAAAGAAAAAACGATAAAAAAAGATCGCAGAAAAGGACGGAATCTAGCTTTTTACTATTATTATGTTATCTTTATTACTATAATTAATATTAGAGTAGGATATTTATTGCGAAAAGGGGGAGGTATGCAGCGACTAATCACTGTGGTACAGACGAAACCTTTAAAAAGTCCCGATGCTGTCATTAAAATGTAGGCGACTGTTTATTTCCCGAAGGACACTCGGAGGTGTCTTGCATTGTTTTGATCCTAGAGCCCCCGTACCTTTATATTTATTCTCAATTTTTTTGAGGGCTCCTTTTTTTGTTCTGTCTTTTTCTCATCTTTTTTTTTTTTTGATCATCAGGGAAATGGAGCATTTTCAGCGAATTATTACTATTATTATTATGATAATAAGCGACAGACTCTGCCAATCAGGGATAGTAGACCTAACTGTGGCGAAATGGAGGAAGATCCAGTGTTAGCATGTTTTATGTGTTATGTGAACTACCTTTTTATCAATCTGATGCTGAATGTCCCCTCACTGCTCTGGCTCCTGCGTTGACCTCCTGACCCTATGCAAAGAAAACAAGCCGTCGGGGACGAAACAAAGCGCAGGAACAGGAGATGCTTTCCTTTCATCCTTTCGTTATTTCTTTTCGCTCCCCCTCTCCCACCACAATGGGCATCGAACAATTCGAAGGCACTCTCGAAAAGACGAAAAAAAGACTGAGATTTATTGTATTATATGCTTGCAAAAACACACACGGACTAACTAACATGTACGCTGTTACACACACACATTAAAGTGTTATTGTCAACACACACACACACATAAAGATGACTAAGTATAGGGAAAAACAGCATGGGGCATTGCTCACTTAACTAGTACTAGAGTATGTCTGTGTTGGAAAGAACAAGCACTGATTTACACACACACACACACACACACACACATATATATTGCATTGCTCTGGTGCTCGTTTGTTGAGCTGTCGCAATTTCATCCCAAATTGGAAGCAGTCCTGCTGCGGGTCTGTCAACAACCCTGTTTTTATCTCCCTAAAAGAGGGTCCGAACAAACCTGTGCATCTTCCCAACATCAGCGATGGATCTTTATCAGGAACAAGACGTGATAAGAGCAAGCTTTTTCACCCTATATCAACAAAAGGGTCTTTACATGTTCACTAAAAACCCCAAAACAAATATGTCTGAGCACCAGCACACTTAATAAGGTCTATGTCTTTCATTGAGCAACTCTTTACAGAGCAGCACTACTTTAGCGGAAGGATCCCAGGGTTCTTTCTTTGTGTGCCTTACATTTTGTAATGCTATTTAAAGAGATCTGCTATTTAAGGTATTTATTTTGCGCTCGAAGGTCATGACGGACTTGGAGGCGGTACTGTATGGATATAATGTATTCATCTCATGGCATATTATTATTATTATAAGTTATTGAGTAGGCTTAGTTGTAGTATTATTAACATACTCAACCAAAAAAAAAAAGAAGCAAAAAAAAAAGAAAAATGTTGGTGTAGGACTTATTTAAGATACAATTCTGTATGTGCACTGTACAATTATTATTATTTCTTCTCTATACATTGGAATTTTTAGAACATGACATTAAATATCAGCTAGTTTAATGCCTATTGTATGACTTTAATTTTATTGCAGGCCTATTGTTGTTATTTTTCGGGCATGTTATCTCCATTTGTCATATTCAGAACTGTTTAAATGATCAAAAAAAGACAACCTAAGGGACATGCTGCTTCATACACTAGAATGTATTGTCAATGTCAAGGAAGGATGCTGTGCTTCTATTGCTTTAAATACGCATCAGATGGGCTATTTTACACTGTTGAGAATTTTTATACTTGAACTCTTTCTTACAAGGGAAAATACGAGAAGAAACGAATAACACACAACAAACAAAGGACATTTTTCATTGTCACTGGATTTGGGCATGTAAAGTGTTATCGACTATTTAAATACGAGACGTTCTGTAGGTATTTAAGCCTTATTTTCAGATTTTCAACACTCTTATTTACTCTAAATGGAAATAAAAGGTTCTATATTTAAACCTCAATCGCGTTCTTCATTGCACACGCTGCTTGATTTTCTGTCATTGAATGTTTTTGTACGTTGTGTAACTTATTTCAAAGGTTGCACTCATTCTCGGTGAGTCATTTGAGCTCATACGTGTTCGTAGTCGAATTGCAAAATAGCTTGAAGTGCTCATGTTTTGTTTCTTACGCTCTTTGTTTAGACAGGCGGCTGGAGAACAAGCTGTCGTGTGTTTCACGTGGATGAAGGTGTCGTGAAAAAGAGGCAGATATTCTCAGTATAAACACGCACCGGCCGTCACTTCACCACACCACACACAGAGATGCTTATTTATGACCTTGTTTATGCTGGTTTGCGAGGTGACAAATTTAACTGTCTGTCCAAACATTGCTTAATAATGGAGCCGGTAGAGGAGTATTCTGGGTTCAGTACAAGTTAATGTCGAGATCTAGACATATTTGTGGCGTAATATTGATTGGTTTGAAGAAATAATGACAAGATTTAGACATTTGTGGTGTAATGGTGATTAGTTTGAAGAAATAATGAGTTCAACTCAACTGTCATAGGGTAAAAGTTGATATAGGACATTTTTGGGGCACATTTTAAGTGTTTAAAATCTGCACTTGCTTTATTCTATTGTGAATTGTCGTATTTTTGGTGTCTGTGTGAGGTTGTTTTTATATTAATAGCAAAAAAGTGTCTTCTATTTCATAAAACTTTTGTTAGAAAAGTCAGAATATGGGTGAAGTAATGTTCAATTATCATTTAGTGTATAGATATTTTAATAACTACATATTATTTGTCATTTTTGCCTGACAAATGGGTAAAATCTTGTGGTTTAATTTCCTAAATGCAAATAATAAGATTTCAGATGACACTTAATGAGTATTTTGGGGCTAAACAGTGAAATTTTATAGTATTTTAATAAGTAAACGATTATTTTAATGAGATTTATTGTTATCCCTGCTGAAAAAAACAGCTTAAACCAGCCTTGGATGGTTGGCTGGTTTTAGCTGGTCGACCAGCGTGGTTTTAGATGGGTTTTGGCCATTTCCAGGCTGGTCTTAGCTTTTCAGGCTGGGAGAGGACCAGCTGAAACCAGCTTGACCAGCCTAGCCAGGCTGGGAACCCAGCCAAAACCAGCTATGTCCAGCTTAAACCAGGCTGGTCAAGTTGGTTTTAGCTGGATTTAGCTGGTCATTTTTCAAACTGACCAGCTAAGACCAAGCAGGAAATGACTGGAAACCAGCCTGGAAATGGTCAAAATCCACTAAAACTATGCTGGTCGACCTGCTTAAACCAGCCAACCATCCTAGGCTGGTTTAAGATGGATTTTTTTCAGCAGGATGTAATCTGGTAGGCCTATATCATGGTGAAATTGTATAATAGTCAATAAGTTGTATGAGAGTCAAACTCTATTATAGATATCTAAAAAACCTAATATTTTAACATTATGAACTTAAATTAGATTCTTTTTAAGAAGAAAACCAATGACAAAAGTGTTGTAGATTGGCAATAATACTATATTTCTCCTCACTGTTTGTGTATTATGTTGTTTAACATACTCAAACAAATCCCACAGGTGGTTTATAGGAGAGAACAGGAACATGCTAACAAACATGATCTCAGAGAGCCGCTGAATCATGACTGTGTTTGTGTGAACATGTCGCCAGAATCACTAAATATAACTCAATATGACTGGTCAGCTGATGGAAGCGGTTTTATGTAAGTGTGTTGCTTATAAATGTCACAGGAGATAGATTGAGCAATGTTTTAGTCAATCGCTGTGTCGCAGATCTGTTGTCCGCCATGTTGACCTAGTTGCAGCCTATTCAGTCTTCTAATTTTCAAGATAAGAGCACTTCTGAAGGGATACAGCTGCGAATGCTCACGTCGATAAAGCTTACTTTTTGTGACACTATAACAATGATTACTGTTTTTATATTATTGTAATGAATGAGTTTAGAATTGGGGTAGGGTTAGACTTTGATAAAATACAAGATTTACATTATTATTAATAAATAATATTCGTTAACTTCCTGCTGCAGCTGTATCCCTTCTAGAAACTAGCGGCCTCAATTTTGATGACTGTGACTCAATCCTACATTTAAATAAACTATATCCTTAGTAACGTACCTGCCCTTCGATGTAAATACTGCAGGATACTGTAGCTAAAAATAAAGGATCTGCTTAACCACTTACATTTTCAAATTTTTAGCCAAAATGAGGGCCTAATTTGCATAATCTCCGCTTGCCCGCGGCAACATTCTGAGGGGCTGTTCACACTCCTATTTCTCTCCTATGCCAGCTTTTGATCTTGTCTGGTCTGTTTGCACCCATAATAGCCCATTAAAAACATAACTTCAGCTGAACTTGTTGCAAAATTAAATTCAAAATGCCCCAAATCACACATTGTGCCATGACCAACACGGACTGTTGCATAAAACACCAGAGAAAACTAGCTTTGAATGCTAAAGTATGATGTTAATTAAAATATGTAGCCTATAACATGTAAACCATGAAAGGAACATTCACTCATGTAAACACCTTAATCATTGTCTCATTTATTAATTTTTTTCCAGCTTAATTTCGACTTAATCTGGGGTCGCCACAGCGGAATGAACCACCAACTTATCCAGCATATGTTTGACAATGCGGATGCCCTTCCCGCTGTAACCCATCACTTGGAAACATCCATACACACTCATTCACACTCATACACTATGGTCAATTTAGCTTACCCAATTTACCTACCACATGTCCGTTAGACTGTGGGGGAAACCGGAGTACTCGGAGGAAACCTAGGCGAACACGGGGAGAACATGCAAACTCCACACAGAAACGCCAACTGACCCAGCCGAGGCTTGAATCAGCGACCTTCTTGCTGTGAGGCGATTGTGCCACCCATTGCGCTACCGTGATGCCTTATTCAGATTAAGGCAAATAATTAGATTACTGATCTCCAGCAACACAGCGTGGACCAATCAGAAGAGCTCAGAGGCGGGTCAACTGTTGCAAGCTTAGAAGCAAGTTGGCATCTAAAAAACGTGGCGCTCACATGTGCGGAGCTTTGAAAGATGAGAGAGGGAAGCGAAACAGTCAAACTTATCTGTTGAATTTCTTGAAAAACAATAGAAATAGTTTCCGTCACTGAATAGATATAAAAGCACTAATCACAACAGACTTGGCTCACCTGACCAATCAAAGACCGGTTATGGAAGAGAGACGTTTACACTCTAAATTTAGACCAAAAATAAAACAAATAAATAAATATGCAACAGTTTGCATCAATATATTCAAGTTACGACAACAATGAACAAAATAAAGTTCAGACAACAAACTTTATTATGTTAGCCAAATTTTCCTCTTCAATCACAGGCATTTTTACAGAGCATAAACATTTTTTAAGTTAAGTACTGAAAAATTAAGTTGCGTGACTATTTTTTAAATTAAAATGTAAAATAAATGCAGCGTTATGTACTTCATTACCATAATTATACATACAAGTTTAGAACCTCAAATAAATTAGCTGAAATTGTTCAATCTAAATCAAATTTTCTGAGACACATTCAACAACAGCATTTTTTTCCAGTAATTTTTACATTTATTTTAAACCACAGTTTTTCAGTATTTTACAAAACAAAAATGTGTACTGTCCCATTTAAACAGTATGAAAAATAACATAAAAGAGCAACATTAAGAGCAAAATCTACTCTGAAATAAGTAGAGACTTACATTCAGAGCAAAAAATATGGCCATCAGCAGAGCACAGCACTTTGAGATTAATTCATTTTCTTTTCGGCTTAGTCCCTTTATTAATCAAGGTCACCACAGCGGAATGAACCACCAACTTTTCCAGCATATGTTTTACGCAGTAGATGTCCAGCAGATATCCATGAGATATCCATTCCATTTAGGATTCTCATGCCCTCAACCAAATGGTTTCCATCTTGTGGTTCAATTCCAAAGTAGACCGATAACCAAACGATGGCAAATTGTCATCACTTGCCTTTTAAGGTCCTGCTCAAATTGTTGTGTATTCTTGTAAAGCAAGAAAAAATAATTGAGTCAAAAAACACTGCTAACATCAACTGTATTTACCAGGAGTAGCATTGATTTTTCTAAATTAAATAAAACTCAGATTTCTCACCTTAAATTGTCTTTTGTGCCAAACAGTCTGCCAAACTTGTCTGGACTTGCTTCTTGCTTGTTCAGTGGGGCAGATTTGAAATCAAGAACTCCATTTGTGTGGAAATTTGAGTTATTGACCCAATTTCTTAGGGTTGATACAAGTTAAATATTGTTTCAAACTAATTGACAGACATATTTACCTTTAAATTAGCCACATTTTTTAGTTGATGTAATTATCAATATTCTCCTGATGTGATAACTTCATCAAATTAATCTGACAACTTAAAAGTTTTAATCTAATCAGTAATTTAGAATTTAGAAGTTATAACAAGGTATTAAACCAGGGGTCTCAAACTCGCGGCCCGCGGGCCATTTGCGGCCCTCAGTGCAATATTTTGTGGCCCGCGCCGACCGCTGTACTCTGACAGAATTCTATCCGTACACAGCGCGCTTGTCACTCAATGCGCGTTGTCGCGCTCGTTCTGATCAGCTGTGTTGTCGCGCGCATACTCTAGAGCGGTGTTGTCGCGTGCCTACTGAAGGGCGGGGCCGAGGGTGTGTCGCGTCGCGGGGGCACTTTTGATCATTTTGGAAGGGCACTTTCTATGCAAGACTAAAAAGGGCATGTGCTCTGCACAGGTTGAGCCCTATGTGTGCACGTGCCTCCCCTGCATCTTATATATATTGATATTATAGGTAGATACAGACTGGTACAGACTGATGTGACTGGAGTGGGGTGGGGGTGTTTTATTTATACATACGCCTTTTTTTAGGAGAGGGAATGGAAGTTTTAAGTGAGTTCCCCCACTTTTTTCCCTAGGACTTCAATAAGTCAAAGTACAGGTCTAGACTTAATGATGATCATCTTCAAGCCATACTGAGGGTCTCAACTGCTTCCGCTCTAAAGCCAAAAGTGGTTCAGATTTGTGAGAAGAAGCGCTGTCAAGTCTCTGGCAGCAAGAAGTAGGCAAAAGATGCCATGTTCAGAAGAACTGTTCATAATCTTCACTCAATGTTCTATTAATGTTCAGGACACTTCATGTTCAGAAGAAATAATTAAAACTGTTAATAATGACATTTGAGGACTTTTTTTTTGTGAAATCCCTTATGCGGCCCAGCCTCACCCAGACTTTGCCTCCTGCGGCCCCCAGGTAAATTGAGTTTGAGACCCCTGTATTAAACTATGTAGTGGTAACACACCTCTTGAGTTATTTTTAAAGTGTACAGTCTTCTTGAACTGGACTTTGTTTATGTTGTGTTTATGTTGATGTGCATTCAACTGAAATGGAATATTAAGTAGTGGGCGGGGCTTTCTTATTGCACATCCTTCCCTCATAGCAAACTAATGGTAAGAGGGGCGTGGCTAAGAATATTGTGGCTGAAGCTGTCAAAACTGACGTCAACAAAGTCGATTTGATTGAAGATTACCAAAACTTTTTTTTTTTTCTGTGGGTTAATTTACACTGATTAAGTATTTACCGGTGATGCGGTGGCGCAGTAGGTAGTGCTGTCGCCTCAAAGCAAGAAGGTCGCTGGTTCAAGCTTCGGCTGGGTCAGTTGGCATTTGTGTGGAGTTTGCATGTTCACGTTCGCGTGGGTTTCCTCCGAGTGCTCTGGTTTCCCCCGCAGTCCAAACACATGTAGTACAGGTGAATTGGGTAGGCTAAATCATCCATAGTAAATGAGTGTGAATGGTTGTTTCCCGGAGATGGGTTGCAGCTGGAATGGCATCCGGTGCGTAAAACATATGCTGGATAAGTTTGCGGTTCATTCCACTGTGGCAACCCCGGATTAATAAAGGGACTAAGCCGACAAGAATTTCACACTGACTTTAAACTCAGAATTGAGTCAAACAGACCATATCACACTCACGCCAGAATTATTTTAATGTTAAAAGCATATTCTTTAGAAAATGACCATATTTTCTGGCCTTGGATGATTTGCACCTGTTGTTGGAGGCTCAAATAAATTATTAGGACACTTTAAAATACCACATGACTTGCTCTTTAACACCAAACCTTGTGTACTGGAGCTCCACAAGGCCTCAGTGAATTATTCAGGGCTTCTCTTATCAATAAGAAATGCCAAAGGGCCACATTTGTGCAGGAGGATGGTCTATTTCTGCCTGGCGTGTAACCCGAGTTTCAGTGACACAGCATTGGTGGAAACTTTCCATCACACCGTCACCACTGATGCTTGATAGCGATAGAGGCTCATGAAGAAAACAGCATGCAGAATAAGAGTCCTGATAGCAGCTGACAGGCGGATAATCTAATCAGGGTCACAAGTGCATCGACGGAAATCAGTGTGGAGTTGAGATAATTAGTTGGGAATGAAATAAAAGTGCAACTTTAAATGGATAAACAAAGCCATTGTGTGGTAAAGTGCAATGCAAATTTCACTGGTTCAATTAACCCAACATTTGACCATCTCCGACCCAAAGTTGAAATGCCTGTCTACAGAGATCAATACAGTTTATGAACTTGTGCATATTTTGAGGAAGATTACACTCTAAAAAAACATGGGGTTATTTATTCTACCCAAATCTTTTTGGGGGTTATTTTCAGAGTCTTTGGTAGTTTCAACCCAGCTCTTTCAAATCAACTCACAGCAGGGGCTGACTGGGATACATGTACTAATTTGTTTAAATGCAATGAAAATAGTGTAACATAAACGCAGATTCCTTGTGTTTTCAGATGATTAAAATGAGATTAATGCTCATAGCAGCCCTTAGTCAGACCTTTCTGAATTATTAAATTTCTTACTAACACCTTTTGTGCACCTGTAATCAAAGTTGCACATCCCCATCATACTTCAGTGACACCGAGTCAAAACATTCAATTTGCTGGGTCATCGTTCACGGGCATTTTTGGATCAAATAAACCTAATATTTAAGTAAAAATAACCAATGATTGGGTAGAAAATACAACCCATTTATGAGGTTAAAAATAATAACCCCTAATGTGTTTTTTCCCAGACGTACATATTTGTAATTTCAATGATTAATAGAAATATATATTTGGAAATATTGCATTTATGACATACAATTTACATATGCGAAAGCCAAATAGGAACTTGTATGTCATATAGGCTGGGACGATGACCGTTTTCAAGGTATACCGTGGTTTGGAAAAGCCAAGGTTTTAAAACCGCCAACATTTTCTGTAATACCATTCCTGTAAGATTTTTTATTTACATTTTTATTTAGTTTTTTAGGACAGCAGTATCTCCAGCAGAAACAATATCCAAAGATGCCATTTTTTAAATTGTAAAGAAATCTGCGCTGAAGTCAATGATTTGTTGTAATTATTTGCACATGTTTACTGCTTCAGATCATTATAAATGTTTCTCAAAATAAAATATATTGTGTTCAAAGGGGAAAAAGATTTAGTTTTTTTACCCAGACATTTAAAAAGAGTATATCTTAGAGCAGTGAGCATAATACTACCGGGAAATATCCAAGGTTATCATACCGTCAGAATCTTATACCGGCCCATGCCTAATGTCAAATATGTAATTTGCATATATAATCTGCCATATATCAGCTTCCATGTGGGATATAGACAGAGATTAAGTTGAATTGAACCCGGTAAATTTGTATCGGTATGTTGGCATCAACAATGAATGAGTTAATTAATTATTAATTTATTTATAATAATTAATTCTAAAATAAAAATGATGCCAACATACAAATATACTGGGTTCAATTCAAGTTAATCTTAGTCTATAGTATCCCAAATCGAAGCTGATATATGGCCGATTATATATGCAAATTACATAAATGAAAATTTATTCATGTGAAATCCAGATATGAACTTTTATGTCATATATGTCATTTGTATATATAGTCTGCCATAAATCAGCTTCTATGTGGAATACTAGACTATAAGTATAGCTTGAATTGAACCCAGTATATTTGTATCAGCATTTTGGCAGCATCTTTTATCAGAATTAATTATTATAACTAATTAAATAAAAAAAAAATAATAATAAATAAATAAATAAATAAATAAATAATTAATGGCCGGAATAGTGGCGCATTGGCTAGACTAAAAATAGTTTGAATTAAACCCAGTATATTTCTATCAGTATTTTGGCAGCATCTTTTATCAGAATTAATTATTATAAATAAATAAATAAATAAATAAATAAATAAATAAATAAATAAATAAATAAATACATAAATAAATAAATAAATAAATAAATAAATAATTAATTAATGGCCGGAATGGTAGTGCAGTGGCTGGGCTATAAGAATAGTTTGAATTTAACCAATAAATTTGTATCAGCATTTTGGCAGCATCTTTTATCTGAATTAATTATTATAAATAAATAAATAAATAAACAAACAAACAAATAAATCAATTAATTAATTAATTAATTAATTGAATAAACAAACAAACAAACAAATAAATAAATAAATAAATAAATAAATAAATAAATAAATAAATAAATAATGGCTGGAATAGTGGCGCAGTGGGTAGTGCTGTCGCCTCACAGCAAGAAGGTTCTGCTTCGAGTCCTGGCTGGGTCAGTTGGCGTTTCTGTGTGGAGTTTGCATGTTCCGCCTGTGTTGGCATGTCTTAAGACATGTGCTGTAGGTGAAATGGGTAAGCTAAATTGTCCATACTGTATGTGTGTATGTCCTGGTTCTCCAGGTTTGGGGTTGAGCAATGGGCTAACAACCCACCTCATAAAAACTAGATGTTATAAAACACCAATATGGTGCAGCTGAATATCAGCTTTGACATAAATGGCCCTGGGAGTGAGCAAGTAAGTAAATTAATAATTAATTTGAATTAATTAAATATATTTTACCATATTTTTCCTTTAAATATAATGTAGCACTCTTTCAGATTTTTTTCTAATGTTCAAAGTTGTTGCAATATTATATTGGTAACTTCTTTTGAAATTCAAATTAATTAATTAATAAAGTCTGTCTGCTCGATCAGTCCTGCTGCCTGTCTTCTTCTCTATCTAGGCATCTTGATGTAACCTTCTCTGATTCATCCTTCTTCCCAAATATGGAGTTCCCGGAAGCGGCCGCCGGGACTCAGTTGAGTGACAGCAGGAGCCGCAGCGCCAGACCTCCTTAATATCCGATCCACATCTCGCTTTTTATAAAGAAAACGTGAGAACAAAGCCCGGACCGCACCATCTGAGGTAATATTTCGGTAAGATCAACTCTGTCTCTGTCATGCTTTTATTCCAGGTCGTTTGCGGGTCGCGAGGCGCTCATTGAAGCGCGCGTGCGTGTGTGTTTTTGGACGGAGACGCGGGCGCTAGTTAATTGAGCTTTGACTAGCGGCTAGCTTTTCTAGGGGGTTTGTTGGTGTGTTTCTGTCAGAGGGCAGAGGGTGTCTTATCTTTTCGCTAATTACATGATCTGTCAGTTGTCATATCAGCTCGTGCAGACGCCTTCTGTCTGTGGGACAGAGATGAACACACACACACACAGACTTACTTTCGCTCTGTTACACACACACACAACTGATGCTGACTAGCATACTAGTAGTTCACTTATATTCTCTCATATTTAAATCAGTCCTTGAGGTAAATTTGGCTTCATTTTCATTCATTTGAACGTTTTCCTTAATAATATAATATCACATAAATATTCCTAACAAATTCTAAATTTTAGTGAAGTTATATTAGCAGCCAATGACTATCAAAGTACAACATTGTTCACAGTAAATAGTGCTAATGTAGTTTTTAAGTCATACTTACATGTGATTTCAGACCGAATATTCAAAGTACTGTAGTAAACAAACAGTATAGGGAGCATGTCACAAGTTGTCACTGAGCGAACATGTGAATATTAAACCAGAGGCAGTAAAAAGGCAGACAGGTTTATTTTTCTCCAGAAGAAAGGTTAAAAACTTTCCTTCAAACCATTGTTCATTCTTTTACAGTAAAAAATACTTATTTGTTTTACAATTATTGGTTTTTCGTTTTAATTTACATTAGATTGTAATAATACAAGAAAGTGTTGGTAATTCTGTTCAAGTAGTTTTTTGTTTTGTTTTGTTAAAAAGTACTAATAAGAGAACCGTTAAAGTACTGAACCGATAAGTGGTATCAATAAAAGTACTATTCATTCATTTTCTTGTCGGCTTAGTCCCTTTATTAATCCGGGGTCGCCACAGCGGAATGAACCGCCAACTTATCCAGCAGGTTTTTACGCAGCGGATGCCCTTCCAGCCGCAACCCAACTCTGGGAAACATCCACACACATTCATACACTTCGGACAATTTAGCCTACCCAATTCACCTGAACCGCATGTGTTTGGACTGTGGGGGAAACCGGAGGAAACCCACGCAAATGCAGGAAGAACATGCAAACTCCACACAGAAATGATGACTGAGCCGAGGCTCGAACCAGTAACCTTCTTGCTGAGAGGCGGCAGCACTACCTACTGCGCCACTGCTTCGCCCTGATAAAGGTAGTAATACTGTTAAAACATTAATGATACACATCCCTGGCTATAGGGGAATTGAATAAACAAAATTTTTAGTGCATGAGTGTGTGTGTGAATGTGAGAATGGGTGTTTCCTAGTACTGTTTTGCAGCTGGAAGGGCATCCGCTGTGTAAAACATGGATAAGTTGGCGGTTCATTCCGCTGTGGCGACCTCTAATGAATAAAGGGAATAAGCCGAAGGAAAATGAATGAATTATGCATGTAAATTTAGACAACTTCAGGAAAATTATGGTCTGTAAGGTCATTCTTGATTAGATAGTAAAACTAAAATTCTGTCAGACAGCCATTGTTCTTGTAATCTATTTACAGATAATGTTCACACCCCTATTGGTGACCATTTGTCAAAATTATTTGGCAAATGATGTAGTAGATGAACGAAGCAAACCATATTTCAGAACATCCTCCGGATTATTGGTGCCTTGAGAAGTGGATTAATCTGCATTAAATGCAGCCAGTGACTTAATGAAAGCATGTCACACTCACATTGAAGGCATATCATGTGAACTGTGCTTTACTAGCACATGGACTCACCGTCTGTCTCTGTGTCCGGCTGAAGCGTTGCTCTGCTTTTAGACTCTGAGAATAGACTTTCAGAAATAGATGAGAGTGCCTGGTAACTGCATCAGTCAACTATTCCTTCAGGATTTGCATCATGCTGTGCTGAATGTTGTATTTAAGGTTGAGCAAGTACTAACTGATGAATGCTTCTATGTTTGGCAGGAATATGTCCGTTTTTATCAAAAACTTCTCACACACTGATAACTGCTGCTAATTGTTGATCATAGATCAATACAAACATATGCTCTGAATGAACCATTTGAATCTGTGACTTGTTAACTTGAGACTCACTCTGAATAGATCATTTGAATCAGTGAATCGGTAACTGCAGATTCACTCTGAGTAGATAATTTGAATTGGTGAATCATTAACTGCAGATTCACTTCAAGTATTTGATTTTAATCAGTGAATCGTTAACTGCAGACTCACTTTGACCAGATTATTTGAATCGGTGAATTGTTAATTAGAGACTTGGTCTGACTGAATCATCTGAATCAGTGAATAGTTAACTAGAAAACTCACTTTGAATGGATCATTTAAATCTGAATCATTCATTAGAGACTCTCGCTGGATCAATTGAATCTGTGATTCTTCAATTGAACATTTGTTCTGACTGAATTGTTTGAATCTCTAGATCTTTAACCGGACATTTGTTCTGACCAAATCATTTAAATCAATAAATATTCACCTATTCAGACTGGATCATTTAAATCAGTGAATCATTAACTGTACACTAGTTCTAACCAAATCATTTCAATCATTAAATAGACACTTGGTCTGACTGAATCATGTGAATCATTGAATATATTACTGGAAAATTGTTCTGCCAAAATCATTTGAATCTGTGAACCTTTAACTGGACATATCTTCTGACTGAATCATTTAAATCTGTGAATCTTTAACTGGACATTTGTTTTGACCAAATCATTTGAATCATTAAGTAGACACTTGTTCAGACCAGATCGTTTGAATCAGTGAATCATTAGCTGGACTCTCGTTCTGACTGGATCATTTGAATGAGTAACTAGACACTTGTTCTGACTGAATCGTGTGAATTTGTGAATCTGTAACTGGACACTATCTCTGATCAGATCATTTGAATCATTGAATCTTGAACTGGACACTTGTTCTGACCAAATCATTTGAATCTCTGAATCTTTAACTGGGCAATTGTTCTGATTACATAATTTAAATCATTAAATGAACACTTGTTCTAACTGAATCATGTGAATCATTGAATCTTTAAATGGATACTATAGCTCTGATCAGATCATTTGAATCATTGAATCTTTAACTGGACACTTGTTCTGGCTGAATCAAGCGAATCATTGAATTTTTAACTGGACATTAGCTCTGATCAGGTCATTTGAATCATTGAATCTTTAACTGGACACAAGCTCTGATCCGCTCATTTGAATCATTGAATCTTTAATTGGACGCTTGTTCTGACCAAATAATTTGAATCTGTGAATCCTTATCTGTGCACTTGTTTTGTTTACATAACTTGAATCAATAAGTGAACACTTGTTCTGACTGAATCATGTGAATTTGTGAATCTGTAACTGGACACTTGTTCTGACTAAATAATTTGAATCTGTGAATCTTTAACTGGACAATTGTTCTGATTACATAATTTAAATCATTAAATGAACACTTGTTCTGACTGAATCATGTGAATCATTGAATCTTTAAATGTATACTAGCTCTGATCAGATCATTTAAATCATTGAATCTTTAATTGGAGGCTTGTTCTGACCAAATAATTTGAATCTGTGAATCTTTAACTGGACAATTGTTCTGATTACATAATTTAAATCATTAAATGAACACTTGTTCTGACTGAATCATGTGAATCATTGAATCTTTAAATGTATACTAGCTCTGATCAGATCATTTAAATCATTGAATCTTTAACTGGACACAAGCTCTGATCCGCTCATTTGAATCATTGAATCTTTAATTGGAGGCTTGTTCTGACCAAATAATTTGAATCTGTGAATCTTTATCTGGACACTTGCTCTGACCAAATGATTTGAATCATTGAATCTTTAACTGGACACTTGTTCTGACCAAATGATTTGAATAATTGAATCTTTAACTGGACACTTGTTCTGACCAAATGATTTGAATAATTGAATCTTTAACTGGACACTTGTTCTGACCAAATGATTTGAATCATTGAATCTTTAACTGGACACTTGTTCTGACCAAATGATTTGAATCATTGAATCTTTAACTGGACACTTGTTCTGACCAAATGATTTGAATCATTGAATCTTTAACTGGACACTTGTTCTGACCAAATGATTTGAATCATTGAATCTTTAACTGGACACTTGTTCTGACCAAATGATTTGAATCATTGAATCTTTAGCTGGGCAATTTTTCTGATTACATAATTTAAATCGTTAAATGAACACTTGTTCTTACTGAATCAAGTGAATCATTGAATCTTTAACTATACACTAGCTCTGATCAGATCATTTGAATCATTGAATCTTTAACTGGACACTTGTTCTGACTGAATCATGTGAATCATTGAATCTTTAACTATACACTAGCTCTGATCAGAGCATTTGAATCAGTGAATCTTTAACTAATCATATCAATTAAATCATTGAATCATTGACTGGACACTAGGGCTGCGTCTGAAATTTTATATATATACACTACAGTAAAGTACTGCTGAATAAAAAATGATGGTATATGTACTGTAACAAAGTTAAAAAACCCAATGTTGAACCGTCCACTAATGTTGAGTTGTTCATTTTGAGTAAACAGAAGAGTGTCTTTTCCCAGTGGTGCTCAGCGCTGTTCTCAGGTCAGTCGGTCACTGGTTAAATTAGATCATCTCCTCTTCTGCTGCAGTTTGTTTGGTCAGTGTTTTAGAAATGATTGTCTCTGTTTCAGAGGCGTTGTTTCTGCCTCTCTGAAAGGCCGGCTGAGGCCCCGGTCAGGCATTTGGCAGAGCCTGGAGAATTCTCTACAGAGATAACAAGATGACGTGAGCGTTTCCACACTGGGTCACTATTAATTACTGCTGACGTGTGGCAGAGACAGAGCTACTCTCTTAGTAGGTACATGTTAAGTGCAGCAAATACAGCTCTTTTGTGGCCTGTGCTCTTTCTGAATGAATGCGTGTGCTTTGCTCTTCAGTGCTGTCATGTATGGGGGGCTGCACTGGGTTAAAGTGGACAGCTCATAAGTTATATGAGCACAATTATTAACCCCTCTGTTTGTTTATATTTTATTTCAAATATTTCTTTCTGTTAAAAATAAAATTTTGCTGAAAATAATACATTTTCACAGTATTTATCTTTATTTTGGCTGTTATGCAGTTTTGAAAACAAGTTTAAGGTTAATATTATTAGCCCCTTAAGAAATAATGTTTTATAGAACAAACCGCTGTCGCACAATGACTTGGTTAATTAGACTCATAGATATGTACACTAGATATCGCATAGGGACCCTGAGCATGCGTCTATAGCGCCGCCATATTGGTACAGTGCTCCCAGGACAAATGTCATTCAACCGCACTAGTCAAGACAGTGTTATTACGTGAAGATGCAGGAATTTAGCGCTGTTTACGGGTGTAGTAAGGAGCAAACAAAGAAAACAAAGCACAAAGGCAGAACATTTCATAGGTAATATTAAGTTTTTTTCTGTTTTTGTATGTTCTGAACTTTTGTGCTAATCAGGAAACGTTATTGATGATAACAGTCACTTACTGCATTCACCATACGGCAAAGCAGCTCCAACTCGCACTAAACACTCGGCTTATGCTAGTTTTGTTGAATAAAATCAGCAAACAAAGCAAAAGAAATATGACAACGAGATGCTGCGCTGCCAGAAACTTGTATTATTGTCGGCTAACGTTAGTGAAAGAGTCGTTCGGGGGATTTATTCACAAGCGAATCGCTCCCTCTGTCAGTATGAGAGGTGAAAGCAGGAGAGGAGCTGTGTTTCAGGACATGATTAGATCACATTTAACAGGGAGGGTGGATAGTACATTTCTGTACACACAAACACAAGCTTTTTGTCAGGAATGCCCGTGCGGTCACTGATCCATCAATGTAGAAAAGTGATGTAAAATTATAATTTTCGTAATTAAAAAAAAAAAAATTACACACTAACATCCAGGAAAACTCCCGATCATAGATATATGTGTATATGTGTATATCTTTGGCTTTGGATGGCCACAGTCCTCCACTGTATCTTGGTCCCACATCCATTTCAAAGGAGCGCTACCCTGTAGCAAGATGGCGGCACTATTGACGCATTCCGTCCAATAGACAACAACAGGGTAGGCGACATCTAATGTATATATCCATGAATTAGACTAACTTGCCAAATGATCCTACTTTAGCCTTTAAATGTCACTTTAAGCTAAAATTTAGTAGGTTGCAAAAGGACCAATATTATGTACTGTCATCATTGTTTTAATAGGGACTGAAAAAAATCTCAGTAGGATTATTACCGTGTTAATAGAGTGGAGGAACTATGACGTCATTTTGTAGGCTAATTGGTTGCTAGCATAAAACTGGTTCCCTCCTGAAAATCCCTATGGGATAGGTATGTGTTTTTGCATATTTGTTAATAATATATACCTTGGATTATAATATAATAAACAAAGAAATTGACTCTTTGTCATGGACAATATCTCTAAAAATAAGTCTGTCGTCACAGACGAACACCCCGATCAATCAAATCAAATCAATCAATCAATCAATCAATCAATCAATCAATCAATCAATCAATCAATCAATCAATCAATCAATCAATCAATCAATCCCTGTGGGATTTTCCCATAGGCTTTTCCGAGATTGCAAATAATAAGCTCTGTGTTCAAACACTGTTCATTACACTTACACGTTTTGTCGAGCCGGATAATCGTCAAACGAAAATACAACTTTGAGCACTTTTGGATTTTAAATACAAACGTAAGAATTTTAAAGCTAACATTAGGCTATAAACGGACCACAGTGCCCTCGGGGTGTTCGTCTGTGACGACAGACTTATTTTTAGAGATATTGTCCATGACAAAGAGTCAATTTCTTTGTTTATTATATTATAATCCAAGGTATATATTATTAACAAATATGCAAAAACACATACCTATGTGCCTTTTGGATCGTTTTTACGTGGGAAATATGTCTGTTTTGCTTTACGGTTGTTCTAAAAGTTTTAAAACTGTGTATAAATCAATCAATCAATCAATCAATCAATCAATCAATCAATCAATCAATCAATCAATCAATCAATCAATCAATCAATCAATCAATCAATCAATCAATCAATCAGTTAACCAACCAGTCAGTCAATCAATCAATCAGTTAACCAACCAGTCAGTCAATTAACCAATCAAATATCAGTCTCAATCAATCAACCAATCAATTAATGTCAGTCTCAATCAATCAACCAATCAATTAATGTCAGTCTCAATCAATCAGTTAACAAACCAATCAATCAATCAGTAAACCTATCAATCAATCAATGATTCATTTTTAGAAATATTGTCCATTACAGAGTTAATTTCCCTGTTTATATTGTAATCTACGGTATATATTATTAACAAATACGCAAAAACACATCTCTATGTGCCTTTTGGATCGTTTTTTACGTGGGAAATACGTCTGTTTTGCTTTACGGTTGTTATAAAAGTTTTAAAACTGTGTATAAATCTGCCTACATAGTATTATCATAAGACATATTTAAATAAGTGTATAGCTCGCGTGCACACAGCCTGCTTACCTTAACACACGACAGAAAAGAGGCGTGAGGAACAAGTCTATTAAATGCCTGCAAATTCCATCATGGACGCAGAGCAACGTTCAATATTCCTTTTTTGTCACGAAGTACAGTAAAAAGCAGCTCAAACAGTCACATCTGCTCTACATTTTATAGAGGAGTGTAAACATGGCAGTTATGACCGAGTGTTCAGATGAAGAAAAAAAAGCTGAAAAATCACTTGATCATGTGAAAATGACAGTTAACATGCATGTATTCTTACACATTTATTCGCACGTTTGCATGACTGAGAGCAGGACAGAGACAGACTGCACTGGTGAGCTGTATCTTCATAATATTGTTTATTAAAATAAATGATCAACAAATGAATCTGCAGCCTTTACAAGTGAAGGAATTATCTACACACAATCTGAATTCCCAATTAGACAAATACTACAAACTATAATATACTATTCATAAAAATACCT
>NC_133194.1:49060000-49092500 GCF_049306965.1 Danio rerio
CAATCAATCAATCAATCAATCAATCAATCAATCAATCAATCAATCAATCAGTTAATACCAATCAATAAAGATTGTTACTGCCATGTGATTTGCTGGTTAGATCTTCTCGTTAACAGGAAGTGGTCATGTTTATCTACAATACGTGCTGTTAGAGAGAGCAGTGTTAGATCTATTGAACCGACTGGTACTGGGGTCATCAAGTCACCATAAATCAAGCCTCCTTCATAAGCCGTGATGGTTGTTGAGCATTAGGCGTTTGTTTCTGCAGGAGTGTTTGTTATGGAGGCTCTGGTTGGTCGTCTGGAGCGGGCAGTGGTGCGTCTGGAGGCTGTGGCTGTCAAACTGCAGAGCTGTCCTGGAGGATTGATCAACGGAGACATCAGCGCCGTCATCAACGGAGGTACAGCAACACTGCTCTCAAACTGCTCTGCGCTGTCTTATACAGTTCAACTAGCAACTGTAATTACTTTAAGTAACGTGCCCAAAAAAGTGCCTACAACTGTTGTGTCCTAAAACCAGTGTAAAGCACGGCATCATGAGGCTTTTTCATAAGTTTCACAAAACGAAATAAACATAAATAACAGTTTATTTTTGAGACAGTACAGGTGTATGTTTGTAGAGTATTTTACAAAAGTTTAGAGCATTTCTCAACCAATCATAATCAAGAACCGGAACTCAGTTTTATAATATTATACACACTCAACGGCCACTTTATTAGGTACACCTTACTAGTACCAGGTTGGACCCCTTTGCCTTCAGAACTGCCTTAATCCTTCATGGCAGAGATACAACAAGCTACTGGAAATATTCCTCAGAGATTTTGCTCCATATTGACATGATAGCATCACACAGTTGCTGCAGATTTGTCGAGATCTGGTGACTGTTGAGGCCATTTGAGTACAGTGAACTCATTGTCATGTTTAAGAAAGCAGTCTGAGATGATTCACGCTTTATAGCATGGTGTGTTATCCTGCTGGAAGTAGCCATCAGAAGATGGAGACACTGTGCTCATACAGGGATGGACATGGTCAGCAGCAATACTCAGGTAGGCTGTGGCGTTGACACGATGCTCAATTGGTACTAATGAGCCACCACCAATCTGATAGGAGTGACACCCAGTGTGGTCTTCTGCTGCTGTAGCCCAACCGCCTCAAGGTTGGACGTGTTGGGTGTTCAGAGAAGCACCTCTGCAGACCTCTGTTCCAGAATGAGGGGGCGGCATGAAATAGGGAAGCGAGCCTTCCGTGCCCTCATCCAGGAATACTCTTCAGTCTGAACTAAAAATGTCTGAGCTTATCCAAATAAAATCATTTAGCAATATCCTTTATGATAAACAACAACAGTCCATTTCTTAATGCATGTGTTTTTAACATATTGTAATGTGGTATAGCTGAATAACTAAACGGTTTGAGTTACTGTTGCCTCTCTGTCAGTTGGAACCAGTCTGGCCATTCTCCTCTGACCTCTGGCATCAACAAGGCATTTGCGCCCACAGAACTGCCGCTAGCTGGATATTTCCTCTTTGTCGACTCATTCTCTGTAAACCCTAGAGGTGGTTGTGCGTGAAAATCCCTGTAGATCAGCAGTTTCTGAAATACTCAGAGCAGCCCGTCTGGCTTCAACAACCATACCATGTGTGAAAGTCGCTTAAATCCGCTTTCTTCCCCATTATGATGCTCAGTTTGAACTGCAGCAGATCATCTTGACCATGTCTACATGCCTAAATGCATTGAGTTGCTGCCATGTGATTGGCTGATTAGAAATGTGCGTTAATGAGCAGTTGGACAGGTGTACCTAATAAAGTGGCCAGTGAGAGCGTATTTTCTTTATAAAGCATGTGGTGCTGTTCTGGTGGATTTGGATGAGTCCACAGGGTATCGTCTGTAAGGATTATCTAAGGAGGAGACCTCTGGCTTTTGGGGGGTTTTTACTTTGTGGGAAAAGGATTCTAATTGGAGCAGAGTGGCATTATTTTTGGCATGCAAACACTGGAAATATATCATGGTTATTATGGATGTTAATGGGATTTCTGGGTCTTTCTTCAGCTGTTAAATTACAACCTTTTGCTTCCTTTGGTCTTTGGTTTGTTTGTTTGTTTTTTTCTGTTGTTTTTCTTTCTTGATGTCTTTTTTAGTGAGTGTCTATATTTAGTTTGACTAATGTTTTTATATTATTATTATTTTTCTTTCCAAAATCTTCTACTTCGGTTATTGGTTGTATATAACTGATTAAATGGTTGAGAAATTAATAGAAAAATAGTCATTTTAATTGATTATTAAAAAAGAACAACAATAATAACATCACCTTTTATTTTATTTTATTTTATTTATTTTTTCAGAGTATTTTAATTTTTAATTGCAATTTTCGTTGTATTTACAAGGTCTTCGAATGTTTACTTTGACCAATAATTTTTTATTATTTTCTTTTAAACTTTTATTAAACGTTTTCATTGATTCTGTAGGAACTAATTAAAATAATGGCATATAAAATACTTTAATGCATTTGATATTGATTGTCATTGTTTTTTATTATTAACAAGATTTTATTTTATTGTTACAAATTTATTGTTTATTCACATACTGGAATTATTAAATGCATTTGATTTTGATAATTAAAAAAAAATTAATAGTTTTTTATTTTATTGTAATATTATGGTTATAATTTAAGTAATGTTAAATTTAAATATTTATTTTATTTTAGTTTATTATTTTATTTTTTTATTTTATTTTATTTTTTATTTTTTATTTTATTTTATGTTTTATTTTATTTAGTTGTATTTTATTTTATTTTGTATTTTATTTGATATTTTATTTAATTTTATTTATATTTTATTTGATACTTTATTTTATATTTTATTTATTTATTTATTTTATTTTATTTTGTTGTTTTTTATAATTTTTTTATTTAATTCTTTTTAGTTATGTTTTATTTAGTTATATATATATTATATATATATTATTTTATTTGAATATAATTTTATTTAGATTTATTTCATATTTAATTGTATATTTTATTTCATTTTTATTAGCATTTCAAAGCATCTTTCGTTATATGGTTTATTCTGTAAAACTATGTGTTTAATGAACTGAATATTCTGTTAACTCTTGTCCCATTTTTCTCTGTGTTTCTCCTGAAGGTGAATCCCAGAGCATGGAGGCGTTTGACCGTCTGCTGAGCGGCTCGGTGTCTGAATATGTGCAGTCCAGTGCTGCGATTGGTGGAGACGTAGCGAAGCATGTAAGTCTGAGTGACTGTAAATATCTGTCTGTGCTGATTTTACAGATGGAGGATGAGCAGAGGCAGATAATACAGGAGTGAACTCATTCTCCTGTAAGAGCTCTTAGTTTACAGTAGTGAAGTACGACTCAGGGCTCACAGCTGCTGCGAATCCGGCTTCACATTACCCTGCTATATTTGACAATCGGCTTCTCTGGAGCCACTGGAGCTACCACAATCCTACAGAACTGAAGCCTGGCTCACACTGAATACGTTTACACGGACACCTATGCTTTAATTTTAATATGATTAATACAATACTCTGATTAAAAGTGTAAACATTGTTTTTTTTCATGTTTTTAACCCTTGTTGGGGTGTTTTAAGCCACTCTGGGGTGATTTTGAGACTTAATTTGGCCTTAAAATAAATTTTGGGCGTCTTATTTTGACACATACTTTAAGACTTTTTCAATAGATACACTTGCAAATTGACTCCCCTTTGGGTATGTTGGTGGCTGTTCCTGCTCCATTGACTTCTGTTATAATCATAACATTACGACAGCTGGGGACCATGTTGGTGCTGTCTGACACGCAACAATCATTCATTCATTTTCATTCAGCTTAGTTCTTAACTTATCCAGCATATGTTTTACGCAGCGGATGCCTTTCCAGCTGCAACCCAGTACTGGGAAACACCCATACACTCTCTCATTCACACACACTCATACACTACGGCCAATTTAGTTAATCAGTTCCCCTGTAGCGCATGTGTTTGGACTGTGGGGGAAACCGGAGCACCCGGAGGAAACCCATGCGGACAAGAGGAGAACATGCAAACTCCACACAGAAACGCCAACTGACCCAGCTGGGACTCAAACCAGCGATCTTCTTGCTGTGAGGTGACAGTGCTAACCACTGAACCACCATGCCGCCCCATTAAAGGTCTTGTTCTGCTTAATATTGTAATAAGATTTTGATGAAAGTTTCCTGATATGGAGATATTTGAATGTCCAAACTTTTTCTCATGGCTGTAAATGACTGGACTTGCTGTCTGCAGAAGTGTGCTGTAGAGTGTGGGCGCAGTCGCTCACAATCAGCCATTTGTCAGCGAGCGCTTTGGTCGTAACACAAGCTGCTTTTTGTTTTTGAGGGCCTGTAGATACATTTGTGGCTTATTTGTCATGGTGGATCGGTGGACAATGTGCTGAACACACACACACACACACACACACACACATGTTTGTTTTTGTGAAAAGCGGGGACATTACATAGGTTTCCATTCATTTTATATTGTCCAAACTGTATATTATATTGCCCTCACCCCACCCCTAAACCCAACCATCTCAGGAGACAGTGTGCAGCTTTACTCTCAGATTAAACTCACCCTATGGGATTTATAAGCATTTTGAGAAATGAGTATGTTACCAATGTCCTCATATTTCACACACACACACACACACACACACACAGGGCCGGCCCGTGGCATAGGCAGTATAGTGCTAAGGGCAGAATTAATGCTAAGGGCGCTGTACATCCAGGGGGGCGCCAGAAATGAGCACGGTTAAGTTGGTTTTGTTTTCGGTATTCCTGACACGTTCAGTGATAGACGGCAATAACTCAATAACCTCTTACCCTAAAAAGATCTAAAGCAGGGGTGTCCAAACTTTTTTGGCCGAGGGCCTGATGCAAAAAAAAAAAAAAAAAAAAAGTTGTCCCGGGCCAAATTTTACACAGATATATATATATATATATATATCATAACTAAATATCATAACTAGCCAGTGTAGAATTTTCTTGCACTTTATTAGCATGAAAAAACTGCTGTTGTTGAGCTGATAGGGCAGCTGCTAATTGTTTTACTTTTTGATCTTGTTCGGCACCAGTGTAAGAGCTGAAGGCCTGATGTTTTGTTTCATAATGTATTTTAATATTAAATTCCTTCATTACTTCAACTGATTCCTGGCAAATTAAACACATATTCTTTTCCCCAACGTGACTGAAATTTCCTGCGCTCACTGTGGATTTTCCTTTTTCTTGGTTTCGCCATGGCTTGCCAAAATGTGAATCAAAATGTTATCAATTATGTTTCCTTCAGTTTTTTTGGTTCGTTTTGTGTCATAACAGGAACTGCTGCCTAATTGAAGGCATGTCATAGCGACACCCGGTGGTTATTTATTGAATTATGTTCATTTTTGTTTAGCGGGCCAGATTCTATTAATATTTATCAAAAGCCTCGTGGGCCGTCACAAAACTGATGGCGGGCCGCAGATGACCCGCGGGCTGTAGTTTGGACACCCCTGATCTAAAGTGTGTTTAGAGTAAAGCTGGTTATGTTTCACAGGTGTCTTTTTCTTTTTTTTCGCTCAACATTTCGACCACTGCTCCATTTAAGCCGGTAAGGGACCATCGGAAAAGTGCTTCTTTTTTTTGTTTTTTTTGCTCCGTCCTGCGTGTTTTATTTTAAAAACAACAAATTTTCTCTTAAATGAGCACAAAGTTACTAAAGAAGTCGAATGCTTCATTATAGATCTGTGCATTCTCACATTAACACCTCTGTTATCAAACAAAACACAATGAGAGATTCATCTGCTGCTCTTCTCTAAAACTATAGTAACTTTAATCAATACGCAAATACAATTAAAAGTGAAATAGATTTTATAGCTTTATAATTTCTGGATAGGCCATTGATTTTAATTGGCTAAACCTTTTATTTTATTGTCAATATTTTCTAATGTTTGCTATGTCTCTATCATTTGAAGCTATTTGTTGTCCCATATTTTTTACATCCCAACGTTGACAGATTGCTAATCAATAAATAGCTATAGTGCTATCTGTTAGTTTTGACGTCAGCTAATGTTATGGAAGGGCATAGATGTTATGGAAAACAGTAATAGTAATGTAACTACCCTCATCAGTTCTTCCTCAAGCAAATGTGTAAATATTAGATTTATTCAGCATTAATGTTAATTGCATTGGCATATTTATCTGACGTTTTCCCAGCTTGTAGTTGTCGATCAAAAAGCGATTTAGTTTCTTATGACTACACCAGCAGTGGAAGTTACTGCGATGTGACGGGGCGCCACCTGAAATCTTGCCTAGGGTGCCAAATTGCTTAGGGCTGGGCCTACACACACACACACACAGACTTTTTCTGCTGCTGGAATGTAATATTATGAGAGGAGAGAGATGGAGATGGAGAGTAAGAGAGAAAGAGAGAGAGAGAGATGTATGAGTCCTCTTTGTGGCCACTGGAGCTCCTCAAGATCAGCGCAGAGAGGAAACATTTCTCTAGGAGGATAATAAGAGTTGAGAAATGACTGTGTGTTTGTGTGTGTAAGTATGATGGAGTGTGTGTGTGTGTGTGTGTGTGTGATTGTGTGTGTTTGAGAGAGAAAGAAAGATAGTGAGTGTGTGTAACTGTGTGTGAGAGAGAGTGCTAGTATATGTGTGTTAATTAAATGAATCAAAATTGTATTGTAATTTGAACAATAAAGTGACACGAATAAGACCTAAAAACATTATTAAAATACACTAGAAAAAAATTGGGTTGAGTACTGAAACTTGGTGCCGCGTTTCCACTATCGCGCCTAAAGCGAGTGAGCCAAGGCCAGTCGCGTTCCCACTGTCACTTCCGGGGCCTAATAGGGCCAAAGCGGGGCTTTCTCGGGGCCAGCGGCCGGCCTTTTTCGGCCGCCGAATACCTTGGGCCAAAGAGGCCAGCTGGGGCTTCAGAGCGGAGTGAAAGGAGAGGCGGACACAGTTTTCCGATCTCACACGAGTACATGCGCCAAACACATAAAAAAATAAGGGAAAAAAGCATCTAGCCTTATAGACTGTAATTGTAAGGCTGTTACATAAAATAATAAAGTTTTTATTTAAAAGTGACATTCTTTGCTGCGTCCTCCTTGATGTTTCAATAACGCATAATAATCTTTACACCATATTAAAGACAGCAGATAGTAAAGGTTTTCAAGAGGTTTTGTCAAGTTTAATAGGTGTGTTTGTGCGTGTTTAGATGCCTGTATGTGTGTGTGAGACCGAGCAAAAGAGCGCTCCCTTCACAGCTCTGTTGATGTCGCGAGCGGCTGTTTTCTTTTTGTTATTTATTTTTCAGATATGCACAATACGAATACAACAGAAAGACGTTGTTAAGAAACTTAAAAATTGACGTGTCCACTTTTGTAGACTCAAAACAATAGTGTCATATCTTCATAAAATAAGCTGTATTGAAATAATTTAAAGAATTACAAATGTCGGATATGATAAAATCACATTAAATAAATAAACCAATATAAAACAAAGAAAAGCTAGCTATGACAATTTAGGTAGCGTATATACAATACATAAATCAAACCGTTTTTTAAGCCATAATAAACTTTCATTTTACATTCTAGAAAAAAAAAAGATTTTCGATATTTTCTAAAAACAATAAACACCGGAGGAGGTCTGGATATTATTTATAAAGTATTTGGATACGGTGATATTAATCAAATCATGCAAACAGAGCATTTTTTAGTGAGTGAAAGCAGAAACTAGGTGACCTTTTTTTCTGTCCTGCAGCGTCTTTTTATAAACGCATCGGGGGAAACTGCAATTACAAACTGTGTTACAAATTTTAAAAAAATTGTATTGTAATTTGAACAATAAAGTGACACGAATGAGACCTAAAAACATTATTAAAATACACCAAAAAAAAATAGGGTTGGGTACTGAAACCTGGTGCCACGTTTCCACTATCGCACCTAAAGCGAGTGAGCCAGGGCGAGCCAAGTCCAGTCGCGTTTCCACTGTCACTTCCGGGGCCTAATGGGGCCAAAGTGAGGCTTTCTCGGGGCCAGCGGCCGGCCTTTTTCTGCCGCCGAATACCTTGGGCCAAAGAGGCCAGCTGGGGCTTCAGAGCGGAGTGAAAGGAGAGGCGGACACAGTTTTCCGATCGCACACGAGTACATGCGCCAAACACATAAAACAAAATAAGGGAAAGAAAACATCTAGCCTTATAGACTGTATTTGTAAGGCTGTTACATAAAATAATAAAGTTTTTATTTAAAAGTGACATTCTTTGCTGCGTCCTCCTTGATGTTTCAATAACGCATAATAATCTTTAAAAACAATAAACACCGGAGGAGGTTTGAATATTGTTTATAAAGTATTTGGATACGGTGATATTACTCAAATCCTGCAAACAGAGCATTTTTGGGTGAGTGAAAGCAGAAACTAGGACATTTTTTTTCTGTCTTGCAGCGCCTCTTTATAAACGCATCGGGGGAAACTGCAAATACAAAATGTGTTCTGTGTCCTCAAACATGTGTTGATGTTTTTATATGACTTGCTAAAATTTAAAAATGAAATTTACATGAAGAGCTTTGTGAAAAGCTGCTGAGCGCAACCAAATATAGGCTGAATTTTATTACTTGCTCTTATGTTCTGAAACAGTTAACACTTTCCTTAAGATTGCAGAATAATATGCAACATCCTTAACCCTTAAAGACCTAGAGGTATTTTGTGAGCACCTAATGAGCCTATATTATTAATTTTTTTTAAAGTAGTTTTTATTTTCATTTTTAGCAGTCTGCCTCAAGTGTCATATATTATTTTAAACAGGAGAACCGAAGCTTCAATCTGTATCATTTAAAGGTCCAGTCTAAAAATTTTTTTGGTCCAAAAACATATGAACAGACAGAAAATATTCCAGAATTTTAAGAAACACGGTTTTAAAAAATGTGTCATTTTCTAGTTAGTACAAACAAAACCTCATGAAGTTTATTTTTTTTCTTTAGAAATACATGCTATGATGTTTTATACTTCCAAAATAAAGTTTGTCTACATACACCATTCCCTAAACAAGTTATAGCATTTTATTCCAATGTTATTCTATTCTCTGACAATACTCTGATTAAGAGTCTACCATGTAAACATATTGGGCCCTATCATACACTCGGCGCAGTGTGGTAGAAGGCGTGACGCAGTAGTCTTTAGGTAGTTTCAACTTGGCGCAAGAGTGGTTTTGAGGCGTTGCGCTACGCTGTTTAAATAGCAAATGCATTAGCGCTCATTTGTGCACCCATAGGCGTTCTGGTCTAATAAGGGAGGCGTTCAGAGGCGTTCTGCTGGCGCGTTGCTATTTTGAGAAACTATAATAGATTTTTCATTGGACCAAAACTAACCCGGTCTAAACTCCAGCGCAGAGTTGCGCCTCGCTTACACACTGCTTAATACACACAAGAGAGCAATAGGCAAATATCTTTACATATGAAAAAATTTAAATATTAAGGATATATATAGGATAAAATAAGAATAGATATAGAATATAAATATAAAGGATTAAAATATTACAAAACATATTATTTTCTAGCCGACATAAATATGAAAAATCACTGCTTTTATGTCTTCTTCATCTCGGGAGGCTTTTTCAGTTCATTCATAACAATTTGCTTTTGTATAATGTTATTATTATTAGCAGTGTTATTTATTATATCCATATTTATATTTGTTTTATTAAAAACAAGCTTAGATTTGCCCACCTGTCAGGTTTTAGACCAAATGGGGCACAGCATGTGTTTTAGGATATAACTCAGGTTTTTGAGCACATTTTGCTATTATTATTCATTTATTCGTTTGCTGGAAATTAGAACTGAATTTAGAAATAGTTTTAAAACGAATATATGCACTTAACAAACAAAATTAATTATTTATAGACTAATTGATGTCTGTGCGTAAAGGTTTCCCTATCCAAGAGCGAAAGTGAAAGTGATCCATTATCTCTCATTCTCATGCAGGAGATGCTCTGTTTAACAGTTTTCTGTTAAAAAACTGTCAACTGTGAACTGTTTGCTAGTGAAATGCTAATTTTTTCCACTTAGACTTGCTTTTCCACTTAGACTTCCTGTAAATAGCGAATGCACTCTTGGCGCAACGCAGCTGACTCTTAAAGGGAATGGGAGATGACACTGTAATTGGTTTATTCTTAAAACACACCTATAACTCATTAAGAAAATAAACTTAACCCTTTTAGACCATGCACCGAAGCGCAAGGCAGATTTCCCGTCCTTAAATTAGCAAAAACGCGTCCTGACACACCCTGAAAGCATTTGCGCCCTGCTTTTTGCGCTGTGCGCATGGACCGTCAAAATAGAGCCCATTGTAGTCAATATATCTTATTTCTAAGACAACAACAAATCCTGTACCACGTCAGATGTCATTCCCTCGCTGTAAAGTAGCGCTCCCGCTTTTTTTTTTTTTTTTTTTTTTTGGCCTGTGTGCGCATCCTAAATATTTACAAGCATGGTAATTCTTCATTAGTATTGGTTCAGACACCGGTACCACTTTAAAAGTATTGATTTAGCTCCATTATCGAAATAACCCCAACCCTACTGTACATCTAAATGTATTAAAACATCATTGTGCAGTTTATTTAATCCTCTTCAGTCATGAGTGAGCCTTAAAGAGCTGCTATCCCGTCTCCATTTCTCCAAGTGCAGGCTGATGATCAAGCTTTAACCAGCAGCATTCATGCAGAGCTGACCTTCTGAACCTGGAGGTGTGGGAATCAGCCATTATAACTCTAGTGAAGAGCGTTTACCTCCAAAGGCAGTGTTGGCCAATCTCAGCTCCTCATCAGTGCTGGAGGAGAGGGATTTATCTCTGTGTTCACAGCCTTTTACGGTCAAACAGGCCTGTGTGTGGATTTGCCTCAATTTGTGTGCATTCGAGGGCTCAGTTCTGTCCCGTTTAGGAGGTTTCTTCAAGGCTTTGGTATTTTCTGTCACTTGGGCTGATCTTTATGTTACTAACTTTTATGTATATTTTTTATAATTATTTTTCGGGGTTTTCACCTTTATTTTTGACAGGACAGTAGAGAGAATTGACAGGAAAGCATGGGGAGCAGAGAGAGGGGAAGGATCGGCATAGTACCGCGAGGCGGAATCGAACCCGGGTCGCCGCGAGCACCGGAGTGCATGTGTCAACACACTAACCACTACACCACTGGCGCCGACACTTTTATGTATATTTTAAAATCTAACTTAAAAATAATAATCAGTGCTGGGGCGAGGCAGTGGCGCAGTAGGTAGTGCTGTCGCCTCACAGCAAGAAGGTCGCTGGTTCGAACCTCGGCTCAGTTGGCGTTTCTGTGTGGAGTTTGCGGTACAGGTGAATTGGGTAGGCTAAATTGTCCGTAGTGTATGAGTGTGTGTGTGAATGATTCCCAGAGCTGGGTTGCGGCTGGAAGGGCATCCGCTGCGTAAAAACTTGCTGGATAAGTTGGCGGTTCATCCCGCTGTGGCGACCCCGAATTAATAAAGGGACTAAGCCGACAAGAAAATTAATGAATGAATAATTAGTGCTGGGCGAAGACTAATCGCATCCTAAATAAAAGTTTTTTTTGTCATAATGCATGAATATGCACAGCCGGAGGGTGTACAAACTCCAGGGTAAGGCGCTGCCCGTTAATGCATTTTTAAAAATTTGTGACCGACCAAGAAGAGGTTTCAACAAAAGCCTGTTTTCGCGATTGTTTTAGAGCACAGGTGTCAAACTCAGTTCCTGGAGGGCCGCAGCTCTGCACAGTTTAGTTCCAACCATAATTAAACACACCTGATCAAACTAATTGAGTCCTTCAGGCTTATTTGAAACCTACAGGTAAGTGTGTTGGAGCAGGGTTGGAACTAAACTGTGCAGGGCTTCGGCCCTCCAGGAATTGAGTTTGACACCCCTGCTTTAGACTTTCCGATTATGGGAGAAATGACTTGGAATAATAAACGGCAGAAAACGGTCAAACTACTTACTCTACAAATAAATGTTTGCATGATTATATACATCCAGGTAGATTAAGGAAATATGAGAATAAGGAAATATCAGTTTGCAACATCAAACAGCGAAACGAGCAGTTTTTAACGTCTAAAAATGAATAGAAGTGAATGAGACCGGAAGTCTCGAGCCAAAAAGATTTAAATGGCTGCGCCCGCTCATCTGCAAAGAGTAAGGTGTGAAGGGAGATCTGTTTAGAATTGTTAGGTGAAACGCCAGTCTGGATGTGGATCGTTTTTGTTCTAATATGCCATTTTAAAACTAAGGCGTGTAGGTGTAAACGGGGTCTGAGTGTGTGTTATGCGCGAGCGGGTTGCTGCATTGTGGCAGGACAGAGGATATACAGTTAAAGTCAGAATTATTAGCCCTAACTAATTTCTAATAACTGATTTATTTTATCTTTGTCATGATGACAGCCCATAATATTGGACTAGATGTTATTCAACATACTTCTATACAGCTTAAAGTGACATTTAAAGGCTTTACTAGGGTAATTAGGGTAAAGTTAGGGTAATTAGGCAAGTCATTGTCTCCAGAACAAACCACTGCTATACAATCCAAAACTAATATTGCTTAAGGGCGCTAATAATATTGACCTTAAAATGGTTTAAAAGCAATCTACACTTTTATTCTAGCTGAATCAAAACAAAACAAGAAGACTTTCTCCAGAAGAAAATATATTAAATGATGTTAAACATCATTCATTCATTCATTTTCTTTTGGGCTTAGCCCCTTTATTAATCCGGGGTCGCCACAGCGGATTGATCCGCCAACTTATCCAGCAAGTTTTTACGCAGCGGATGCACTTCCAGCCGCAACCCATCTCTGGGAAATTGTTAAACATCATTTGGGAAATATTTGAAAATGAAAAAAAAATAATAATTTTGACTTCAACTGAATATGATACACATTCTGTGCACATTTAAATAACTATGCCAAAAATGCTAATCTTGTTTTCTTTGTTTCAGGCTGAGATGGTGAATAATGCTCTGCAGGTTCAGCGCACTCTCCTCAAAATGGCCATGACACACCAGGAGCCAGCAAAGGTACAATAAGGGTGCTAATTAAAAGGGGTTTGGTAGGATTTAACCTCCCTAATTAACACCTGATTTCCCTTGAAGGATGTCAAAAATAAATGTAAACCCTTTAAATAGTGAGAAATAGATCCTCTGATCTGTATCTTAAATAATATTATTAATATTAATACTGCGGTCTGGATGAGTCCTAATGCCCCAGTATAGATAAGGGGACACTATACTGTCAGTGAGCGCCGTCTTTCGGATGAGACGTTAAACCGAGAACTTGACTCTCTGTGGTCATTAATAATCCCATGGTACTTCTGGTAAAGAGTAGAGGTGTAACCCCGGTGTCCTGATCAAATTCCCTCCATCGACCCTTACCCATCATGGCCCCCCGATCATCCACATCTACCGTATTGCCTCTATTACTCACTCTCCACTTCACCTATAGCTGGTGTGTGGTGAAGCGCTGGTGCTGTTGTCCTGTGGCTGCTGTCACATGATCTAAGTGGATGCTGCACACTGGTATTGGTGTGGAGAGACCCCCCTCATGATTGAGAAGCGGTGTGGGTGTAATTACCCTAACTTTACCCTAATTAACCTAGTTAAGCCTTTAAATGTCACTTTAAGCTAAATACTAGTATCTTGAAGAATATCTAGTCAAATACTATTTACTGTCATCATGGCAAATATCAAATAAATCAGTTATTAGAAATGAGTTATTTAAACTATTATGATTATAAATGTCTTCTCTCCGTTAATCATAAACTGGGGAAAATATAAAAGATTTCAGATTTAACAGGAGGGCTTTTAATTCTGACCTCTAGTGTATACAGCAGAAAAACTAAATGTTGCACTGTTTTCCAATATCTTGCAGCTCTACTACACTGAAAGAAATGACTGTTTGGTGGAGTAAAATCCAAATAGATTTACTCTTATAATTAATTTTTTAATTGTAAAATTAATTAAATTCAATTCACCTTCATTTGTATAGCGCTTTTACGATGTAGATTGAGCCAAAGCAGCTTCGCATAAAAGACCATAGTAAATTGAAACAGCATAGTTCAGTTTTAAAGTTGCATCCGCTGTGGGAAACATATGCTGAAAAAGTTGGCGGTTCATTCCGCTGTGGTGACCTCTAATGAATTAAAGGACTAAGCCGAAGGAAAATGAATGAAGGAAATATTTTGAAAATAAAAGCAGTCTTAGGTGCTTCAATTCGAGAGAAAGTTCATTAGTTTTGAGTTGGTCTTTTAGCTTTGACGTTTCCGCCTTGCAGTAGAGTAGCACTCATGCTTTGTTCAACTTTGTCTTCAACAAAAGAAAGTCAATCAGGACCAAGTAAAGAGAAAGCAAATGGTGACAGAGTTGTAGTTTTTGTGTGAGCTGTCCCTTTAAATCTGTGTGCGGTGTTGCTGTGGGCCTCTCGTGTGTTCAGCCATGCGAGTCTGCTTCTGTTCACATAGGGATTACCTCTCCGTGTTAAAAAAGTGCCAATGCGACACATTCCCGGCGCATTCACACACAGCGGCGACGGGGTGGAAACCAGGGGCCGCGTGATGTCATGACATCGGACTGCACCTCGCGATCCCAAACAGGAAGAAGATCTCAAGCCTCAGCTGATTGGTCGAGAGCAGGATGGAGAATCAGACGTGGGCCAATAAACACAAGAGTGATGAACTGAACGATACAAAAAAATTCTGCTGAAGACAAAATGAGTCGCCCTAATGTGAATTATTATTATTATAATTATTATTTCAAGTATTTCCCATGTGATATTTAATGAACAGAAGATTTTATTTAACACATTTCTAAAAATAATAGTTTTAATAACTCATTTATTTTCTCTTTGCCATGATGACAGCACATAATGTTTGACTGGATATTCTTCCAGATACTAGTATTCAGCGTCATTCAAGTGACATTTAAAGGCTTAACTAGGGTAATTAGGGTAAAGCTAGGGTAATTAGGTAAGTCATTGTATAACAGTGGTTTGTTCTGTAAGAATCCAGAACGTATTTTGTTACTGAGCAGTTTTAAATTATTTTTATTCCAGCCAAATTTAAAATATAAGGATTTTTTTCCAGAAGAAAAAAATATATCAGGAAATTCTGTGAAAGCATTTCCATACTCCATTAAACATCACATAAAAATGTTGACAAATAGTAAAAATGTATATATTATTTATTTAATTTAATTTATAAATCACAGTTATTCGCTTTTAATTGTAGATAATGCAAAATTACATATACAAATGTAAAGTAATTATTAAAAATATTTTTATTTTATATAGATTTGTTTTTATGGATGTGTCTGTGTTTATATATATACATATATATATATATATATATATATATATATATATATATATATATATATATATATATATATATATATATACAATGCTCAGCATAATCGAGTACACTCCATTTTGAAAATGAATACTTTTCTCCATTTCTCAGTAAATATAGGCAGTGTATTTTGGTGCATTTAAACAAAACAGATTTGTTAAAAAGATATATTTAATCAAATAATATTTTAGTCAGCAAACATATTTAGAAATTAAATTCAAGCAAAATATTGCAAAAAAAAAAAAAAAGAAACTATTTTTTGCTTCTCTTTATTTTCTTTTCTCTTTTTAAAATTTGCATTTAATATTTTTATATAACATACAAATTTGGGTGTACTAGTTTTTGGACCGTTATTGTAAGTTATTTAGTTAGACTAGCACCAGATGTAATATTGTAAAGCTTCCTGTAGAATATATTACCTTAAATGAGAGATTTGTGAGGGGTGTACTTATATATGCTGAGCACTGTGTATATATATATATATATATATATATATATATATATATATATATATATATATATATATATATATATATATATATATATATATATATATATATATAAATATATATATATATATAAATATATATATATATATATATATATATATATATATATATATATATATATATATATATATATATATATATATATATATATTCATTTATCTATATGCAATCAGAATTATTAAACCCCCTTTGAAATTTTTCTTTTTTAAATATTTCCCCAATTATGTTTAACAGAGAAAGGAAATTTTTACAGTATGTCTGATAATATTTTTTCTTCCAGTGAAAGTCTTATTTGTTTTATGAACCGTTTTAAGGTCAAAATTATTAGCCCCTTTAAGCTAAATTTTTCTTGATAATCGTAATACAATAACTTGCCTAATTACCCTAACCTATTTAACCTAGTTAAGCCTTTAAGTGTCACTTTAAGCTGAATACTAGTGTCTTGAAGAATATCTAGTCTAATATAATCAGTTATTAGAGATGAGTTATTAAAACTATTATGATTAGAAATGTGCTGAATCTGAAATCTGCTTTCTGTTAAACGGAAATTGGGGAAAAAAATAAACAGGGGGCTAATAATTCTGACTTCAACTGTGTATATGTATATATGTATGTATTTATGTGTGTGTATATATGTGTATGTATATATATATATATATATATATATATATATATATATATATATATATATATATATATATATATATATATATATATATATATATATGTATATATATATATATATATGTATATATATATATATATATGTATATATATATATATATATATATATATGTATATATATATATATATATATATATATATATATATATATATATATATATATATATATATATGTATATATATCTATCTATATATATATATAAATATATATATATATACATATATATGCATAATACACACACACACAATGCTCAACATATATGACTTCACCCCTCACAAATCTCTCATTTAATCAAATATTTTCAATTTTCTAATGGAAGCTCTACAATATTATATATGTGCATATACATTAGATTAGTCAGTACTGAAGCCAAGTCTGGAGCTCATCTAACAAAATAACTTACAATAATGGTAAAAAAAAAAACCAGCACACCCAAATATATATGTTTGGGAGGAAATTAATTAAGTAAAATTATTTATAAAGAGCAAAAATCAAAAGAATCAAAGTATAAATAGCAGTCTAGTTGAAATGTTATAGTTTGTGACTTTTTTTGCAATATTTAAAGTAATCTCTTTCTATTTCTAATAATGTTCGCTGACTAAAATATGATTTATTTTCCTTCGGCTTAGTCCCCTTATTCATCAGGGGTGACCACAGCGGAATGAACCGCCAACTATTCCAGCATATGTTTTACACAGCGGATGCCCTTTCAGCTGCAACCCATTGCTGGGAAACACCCATATACACTTATTCACACAGACACACACATACTAGGCCAGTTTAGTTCATCAGTTCTCCTATAGCGCATGTGTTTGGACTGTGTGGGAAATCGGAGCACCTGGAGGAAACCCACGCCGACACTTGTAGAACATGCATTAATAAATATATCTGTTTAATAAATCCAATAGTCAAATAAAGACAGAGAGCCGCAGTGCAGAACTGAAGGGGTTTTTCTTCACATGGATTCCCACAAATCTGAATGGAAAAACGCTCAACCTGAATTAGATATGCCAAAAAAAGACTGCCGACTCTCTGTGACGTCTCTACTGTACACACACACACACACACACACACACACACACACACACACACACACAGCTTTGCAGTAATTCTCAAATACAGTTTTTTTGTTTATGCATATATAAATAAATACTACAAACGTTCACTCACACACACACACACACACACTCTATGTTTAGCCGTTGTCGCTCTCCGTCAGCAGTGTGAAGTGTGTGTCGCTCTCAGGAGAGATGCTGGACTGATGCCCTAAACCTCTGGCTTTTCTCTCTCTCTTTCTGTGTGTGTGTGAGTGTGTGTGTGTGTTTGCGTGTGTGTTTGTGGGACTGTGCTTGCATTCTGTGGCTTTTTATGGTCATGTTCTATATTTGAGGGTGTGTGTGTATGTGTGTGTGTGTGTGTGTGTGTGTGTGTGTGTGTGTTCTGGGTCACGTGACTCGCCTGTCGCTGGGTGTTTGTGTGGCCTGTGAACTGCAGCTGTTTCTCTATAATTCTTCTGTGGTTTCAGGACTAATAATCAGTCTCAGGGATAATATTCAGCTCTTTTGGTGCATTCAGAGGATATTTAATAAATATTATACTTTAAAAAAATGCTCTTTAATTTAATTCAACAAAATCAACACTAAAAATGAAGGGTTCCACACAATTCATACTAATATATTGTGTCAACGTAAGAAATGTAAGTGGATTGAACATAAAACAATGTCCATAATTGTGTTGTTTAGGCTCATTTTAAATAAGTGATTTAAACGAGCAGCAAAAATAATTTTTATCAGCAACACCTGGGTTAATATTTTTGTATTAGATTGATATGAGCTAATTTAACTCAACGTTTGGGTTAAAACAACCCAGCATTTATTTTTAGAGAGTGTATGTCTTAATTCATGGACATGGAAAACATTTCGGAGTTCTGATATGTGTCTAATTATTATTGTTCATTCATTCATTTTTTTCAGCTTAGTCCCTTTATTAATCAATGGCAACTGATCCAGCACGTTTTACGCAGCAGATGCCCTTTCAGCCACAACCCAGTACTTAGAAACCTAATTATAATTATTATTTTATCATTTAATAAATTATATATTTTTTTATTTATTAAATTTAATTTGTTTTTTTATTGTAATTAAGAAATCATATTTGTTAAATGTTTGTTAAAATTATGTTAGTCTTTAATATAATAGAAATAATTAATGGTCATTTTGAAACTTTTCATTAAATTCTACCTTCCAAAGTTCAAACAACTAATATAATTTTAATAATTTTTTTTTAATTTTATTTATTTTATATTATTTGAAAAATTCATTAATAAATTTTATTCTATTATATTTAAATATTTTTATTAATTTATTTTATTTTTATTTATTTATTTCTATTTTATTTAACATATTTTATTTTATTTTTAAAATTAATTAATAATTAAATAAATCTTATTTTACTATTAATTGATTTGATTTTTTCTTTTCTTTTTCAAATTAATTATTTCATAAATTTTTATTTTATTTTTTATATTTTATTATATTTAATTTTTTTCATTAATTAATTAAATAATAAAATATTTTTTTCTAATTAATTTATTTTAAATTAGTTAATTAAAAAATAAAATAAAAATATAAAAATATAAAATAAAATTAAAATTTAATAATTAATTCAAATGAAAAAAGTAAAATAAGAATAAATTGATTAATTAGTTTATTTATTTGATCAAATAAAATAAATGTATTAATTACATGTATTTGTTTTTTTTATTTCATTTAGTTATTTAATTGACAGTCGGTTGTTTAATCAGCTGTTAATATAATTATAAATAAATCAATATCAATTAATATATGTATTACGAATTACATTTAATTTTAAAATGTGTATATTATTTCAAATTATTTTATCTTTGTTTAATAAGAGAATATTTTCCAGATCATATTTATAATATGTGGAGATGACTTAATTTATTCCATTTATTTTCAATAAGATGCTTTACAATATTGTATTTGTGCATATACATTAGATTAGTCAGTACTGAAGCCAAATCTGGAGCTCATCTAACAAAATAACTTACAGTAATGGTTCAAAAATTAGTAGCCCAAATTTACATGTTATAGAAAAATATTAAATAAAATTTTAAAAATTGCATTAATCAAGAGAAATAAAAAAAATATTTACGATTTAGTTGAAATTGTGAGGTTGTGTTTTTCTTTTGCAATATTTTGCAAGGATTTAAACATATCTTTCCATTTCTAAAGAAGTTCTGTGACTAAAATATTATTTAAATAAAAATATCTGTTCAATAATTCTGTTTTGTTTAAATGCACCAATATATGTTACCCATAATCACTGAGAAATTAATAAAAATATTCATTTTCAAAATGGGGTGTGCTTATATATGCTGAGCACTGTATATAAGTAAAAATAGAGCAGTCTAAGTGCACACTTTAGAGTGAACCAGCCCAATGCAATCTCAGTGTCTTGCTGTGTAATTGATAATCTCTGCTGTTAGCTCTGGTCTGGCTTTATTCATAGCTCAGAGATAGACAGGCTATTTCAGACCCGCTCCTCGGCTGAGCATGATGGGAAGGGAAGTTCAAAACGATGCAGAAAAAACAATCGCAGCAATGTCCGAAAGTGGCAGAAAAAGACGCCTTTGTTCGCAAAATGAAACTCATGCGCATGTTGTTATGGGAGGAATTTATGCAAATATGATGGTCTTTTACTCCCACTTCATCACTTCATGTCAGAGAGAAACAACAGCGCTTCAGTCCGAAGAGTCAATATAGATGAGCAAATACACAACAAGATTTTCTGAATTTGTCTTGTTTCTTGTCCAAATATCTAAATATTCTAAAGTATTTTGTAGACGAGCAAAAATACTGTTGTTTGCAGAAATAATGAGTCAAAATGAAGTGAGTTTTTCCTTAAAACAAGCTAAATAATCTGTCAATGGGGGAAGCAGAATAATCTAGTTTTTACTTTTGACATAAGATTATTCTGTTTCCCCCTTTGGCCGATTATTTTATTATTGAATTATTTATTTATAATTATATTAACGGTTGATTAACAACCAACTATCAATTAAATAACTAAATAAAATAGAAAAATCAAATACATGTAATTAATAAATTTATTTTATTTTATTAAATTTTATTTATTAAAATTTATTTTTATGTTATTTTTTTATTTTCATTTATTAATTAATTTGTTTTTTTATATATTTTATTTTGTTTTTAAATAATTAATTTAAATTTTATTAAATTAATTATTAAATTTTTTAATTAATTGTATTATTTAATTAATGGAAAAATATATAATAAAAATATTAAAATTAAATACAAATTAATTAATTAAATTGAAAAAGAAACGAAAAGAAAAACTAAAATTAATTACTATTAAAAATAACATTTAAATACATTTTTTAAGACAAGACATTATCTAAACGCATTTCATCTAGAAATGTTTCTTCTCTGCTTTCATGTTTACTCCATTTTTACACACTAATTTCATTTCCATTGAATACTAGCACTTATTAGTTAGCTATTTATTAGCTTTATTAGCTTATTCTTTAGTTACTAGAACTATTTTAAAACATAGTAGATGCTATTTATTTATTGGATACATTCTTGCTTTAACCCAGCATTTGGGTCAAAGAAAATATCATTCATTCATTCATTCATTCATTCATTCATTCATTCATTCATTCATTCATTCATTCATTCATTCATTCATAACTCTCTGTCAGTGTTATCTTCATTCTCATCTTCAGCGCTTTACCATGTTTCGTGGTAGTAGCTCTCTCTGTCATCCTAAGCCAGAAGGCATTGACTGAGTGATTGACAGCTGATATTTCAGTGCTAGAGCAGTGGTGGGCCAATAAGAAGAGCGCGAAGGCGGGGCAAGCATTACGGACTTGGCTTTATTTACTGCAGCAAGTTGACATGACAACTGTTTTAACCCATTCCTGAGCGCTGCGTTTCACGTTTCAAGTGCAGAGATGCATTTTGCGTGAATGTCTTCCAAATCCGCGCATGTGGTGAACATTTTGCTGTAAAAACTGGTGCACACAACAATGTTATACACTCGCACACATGCTCCCAAATATATTATAGATAAAATTTCGGGCGCATATGCAACCAAAATGGTCGCAATTTCGAGCCCTGTTAATGGAAAAGATATTAGCATCTAAATATGAAGTAGGAGTACTCTTTACAAATGATGGGTCGTTTAAATCTAAAGTTGAGTCAGATCATTACATTATTTTTTCATTTTTAAAAAAAGATTCATCCACATTTGTGTCAATGTTTAGTTAAAATTACCCAGAATGTGTTGCATGAAATTAGATACTGGTATGTTTTTCAGATGAAATGTTCAGTATTTTCCCGCGCACCGCCCGTCTTCATTATTAACCGCTGGTTTGATGAGGTTACAGTCAGGTCGAGTGGCACATGAACCTGACCTGAAGAGTCTAAATAAAAACAAGAGGTATTTTTAGTCCATCTTCCTCTTTCTTTCTCCCACCGAGTTCTTATGAAACGGACTGAAACGGTGGACATGGCAACTGCTGGAACACAAGCATAAATACAAACCAGTAGATTCGACAAAGGAAACAGTGTGTTCCCGCTGGCCTTGTTCAGAGGTAAACTGTAAACAGCAGAGGAGGAAAGGGCCTTACAAGGCGAGGGATCTCCCCGACACCGCTGGAATGCTGAGACTCGCTGGACGCTTCACTGGAAAAAACACAGCCGCTATTAAAAGTCCGCTCGGGTGCTTCTGACTGCTCTGTGCCTGCTTTCAAAGACCAGCTCAATTTAAATTGGAGATGTGCAGCTTTTACTTAGTGGCAGTTTCTGAAATCACCCCTTTAGCCTTAAATAGTGCACTATTTAAGAGAGCGGTCATTTGTAGCTCAATTTTTATGAACCTGAAAACAAATTGCATAACTTAACAAGTTTGCCAGTACTGGGTTGCATCTGAAAGGGTATCCGCTGCGTAAAAAATATGCTGGATAAGTTGGCGGTTCATTCCGCTGTGGCGACCCCTGATTAATAAAGGGACTAAGTCGAAAAAAAAATGAATGAATGAATGAATATATATATATATATATATATATATATATATATATATATATATATATATATATATATATATGAGCAATATCACACGAGTAGCAGATATTGCTACTCGTGTGATATTGCGTTTATACAACAGTTTGACGGCATAATTGTGTATATAAAAACAAAATCAAACATGGAGAATCTCAAAAACCCTTTTGTATGTGGAACTACTTTCTTCCACATTGGATTCAAATCATAAGCTGACAGTTAAACAGCTGTTAAAACAGTTAAAAGCATCTTTTAAACTGTAGATCTGTAGTGTCTGCTTTTTGCTGGCTGTATGTGGGCGGAGTAATACACAAAGGGTAAAGAGGCTGTAGGAGTTCTGATATTGCAGAATATCGCACGGCCATCAGCCAATCAGATTTGAGAACCAGACAGAACTGTTGAATAAATATATATATATATATATATATATATATATATATATATATATATACAGCCTCTTGCTTTAGCTTTAGCTAAATTTTAAATCATGATTGCGATTGGATGTTCGATTAATCACTCAGCCCTACGCTTCAGCTTTGTTTGAACAATTTTTATTGCCAAAAAAATGTAGCTCGCTCAATATGAACTTCTCATTTGTTGTTTTTATAAAATGATCATCTTTCTTGTTATTCAGGAATTCACTCTTGTTTGTGTGATATTGTTAAGCGATATCATACTGTATCTTACAAAAACACAAACCTGTTTCTGCTCGCATAACTTGAATTATAGGCTCATTCTGAATGCATTGTAATGGGCTTCATCACACAGTCAGCACTTTTGGACTGTAAGAGCATACTCAAGTGCACAATGTCAGCTTGCATATCATTAAAACAACAATTATAATATTATCAGAAACAATAAACACCACATGTCCCTAGTTGACTTGGTTTATTTTTAGGATATGTAATCTAATATGTAAACAAGAATATTTTGCTTATTTCGTTGGCAGTTTATTTGACTTGTTTTAAGGAAAAAACTGACTAAATTTGGACTCATTATGTCTGATAAAGCTTCTTGATTTAAGAATTGTTTGATATTTGCACTAGAAACAAGACAAAATGACTTTTTATCAGTGTTATAATCCATGCATTTTATTCCCCTTTAGACGGAGCTGGCTGACCTCCTCAGACCTCTATCCGACCAGATCCAGGCGGTGCAGAATTTTCGTGAGAAGAACCGCGGCAGCAGCCTGTTCAACCACCTGTCTGCAGTGAGCGAGAGCATCCCTGCGCTGGGCTGGGTGGCTGTGGTGAGCATCTCTTACCTGTGACTAGTCTAACCTAAGACTAGTTTATAACAGCAGACAGCGCTCTAGACTAGTTTATAACAGCAGACGGTGCTTTAGACTAGTTTTAAACAGCAGATGGCGCTCTAGACTAGTTTTTGAACACTTGAAGGCGCTCTAGGCTAGTTTTTAACAGCAGACGGCGCTCTAGGCTAGTTTATAACAGCAGATGGCACTCTAGACTAGTTTATAACAGCAGACAGCGCTCTAGTCTAGTTTATAACAGCTGATGGTGCTCTAGACTAGTTTTTGAACACCAGGCAGTGCTCTAGGCTAGTTTTTAATAGTAGACAGCGCTCTAGAATAGTTTATCACAGCAGATGGCGCTCTAGACTAGATTTAAAGAAGATAGCACTCTAGACTACTTTATAACAGCAGACGGTGCTCTAGACTAGTTTTTGAATAGGAGACGGTGCTCTAGGATAGTGTTTAACCGCAGATGGTTCTCTAGACTACTTTACAGACTACACTAAGTCTTTACACTAAGACTGTTTTTAGCTCACCATGCACACTTGTAAATTGCATAAACCTTTTCTTACTTTATTATTGGTTATTTTAGGTTTGAGTGGTTGGTGTAAAGAATTAGAGGCAAGCAGAGTTCATCAGCGCTGCTGAAAGCAAGAGTTTTTGAACTCTACATAGAGCTCTATTCAGTCCTGGCTTGATCAGAGCGATGCATTCCTTCAAATAAACCTCAAAGAATATCATATCAGTCCATTAGGCAGATTTCTTTTGATTGTAACATCAGGCCGACCTCACACTGACCATTGCCACTAAATCAATATTTGAAACAGTATTTATTTTCTCCAAATGTAAACTCCTCTGATTTCTGCGAGCTCTATCTAATCTCTGTAATAGCATTTAGACTTCAGGCTGATCTGGACTCCTTCATTTTCTGCTTTTAACTACAGCTGTTGTTTACAGCAAAGGTCCATATCCTCAATATTACCGGTTTACTAGAAATGCACTCTTTTATCTGTATATATACATGCTTCTTTAAACTTTATTTTTTTTCCTTTCTTACTTGCAGTGTCAGAAACCAGGGCCGTATGTGAAGGAGATGAACGATGCTGCCATGTTTTATACTAATAGAGTGCTGAAAGATTTCAAAGACACGTTAGTATTGTGTTTTATTTACTTCAGATAATGTGGATTTGATTTGGTAATTGCCACACACACACACACACACACACACACACACACACACACACACACACACACACACACTGCAGTTCAATTCAAGTATTAGGTAGGGGTAGGGATGTAGAATAAGATCACTTCTCACTCTGGGCTTGTATTATGCTAATGAGGTATAGATGGTCACTAGTGGGCGGGGCTTTACCCCTCTGATGACACGTACAAAGGGAGAATGTCAATCAAACTGTTTCTACACACTGTATTTATCAAGTCTGATCATAAAAACAGAAATAATTAATGTTTACCATTAGAAGAGGGTTATATTCACACACTGCTGACACACAACCTTGTCTAAACCTCTTATAAAAGTTATTAATGCATAGTAGGTCTGCTTTAATTTTGGTTTTGTTTACTAAAATGACTTTGGTAACTGTACCGCAGTGACGCTCGTCATGTGGAGTGGGTGCGTTCATACCTGAGCATCTGGACTGACCTGCAGACGTTCATCAGAGAGCATCACTGCACTGGACTCATCTGGAGCAAGACTGTGAGTGCGAACCACCAATCAAAACACTCTATTACACTTCACACAGTGAGCACCACTGATGACCAAATATCCGCCGAGGCTCGAACCAGCGACCTGATATTTTTCAATGCTTAACTTCGTTGTTAGTTGTTTTGAAAATGCTTCGATATTCTGTTAACATATTTACATATTCTGTGAATTCAAGCTTCGAGTTGTACAGCAAATGTCACAGCAATAGCACAGGAATTACTCAGTCACACTGAAATCTCTGCTTTGTGAAGAGGTTAATCTTCTCCATGTGGGATATTGCGTTTCAGTTGTAAGCAGAAATAAAACGGCAAGCATATTTGACCATGTTTAGTCTTACAGAGGATGCAAATTGGATGCAGACGGATAAAATCTGTACATCTGTCTAGATAATACAGTCAGATTTATGGAAATATCTCTTCCAGCCTGAGGAGGCAATGTTTTTATATAGTGTATTTACATGTGCATCTCGGACTTTGATTACCTTTGGAGTTTCCTAACAGCAGTGACTTAAATCTGTAAAAGCAGCGGTAGTTTATTTACTCTGTCAAATATAGGCACAATATTATTATAAAGTGTTAGGTAAGGAATAACTGACAACAAGCCGGTGTATTTCTGGGTATTTGAAGATGTTAAATTGTGTCTGTCCTAGGCTGAAGCGGTGAGTGTGTGTGTGTGTGTGTTTGTGTGTGTGTGTTAGATGGAAACCTGAGAGGTTCAGTCATATATCTTTCGGATGAGACGTTAAACCGAGGTCTTGACTCTCTGTGGTCATTAAAAATCCCAAGGCACTTCTCGTGAAAGAGCAGGGGTGTAACCCCGGTGTCCTGGCCAAAGTCCCTCTATCGGCCCTTACGATCATGGCTTCCCAATCATCCCCTTCCACCGAATTGGCTCTATCACTGTCTCTCCTCTCCACCAATAGCTGGTGTGTGGTGAGCGCACTGGCGCCGTTGACCTGTGGCAGCCGTCGCATCATCCAAGTGGATGCTGCACACTGGTGGTGGTGTGGAGAGACCCCCCTCATGATTGTGAAGCGCTTTGGGTGTACGGCCATACACAATAAATGCGCTATATAAATACACACATTACATATATATATATATATGTATGTGTGTGAGAGACTGTGTGTGTGTGAATGTGCGTATGTGTGTGTGGGGCAGCGCTTTCGCCTTAAAAGCAAGAAGGTCGCTGGTTCGAGCCTCGGCTGGGTCAGATCTATGTGGAGTTTGCATGTTCTCCCCGTGTGGGCGTGGGTTTCCTCCAGGTGCTCTAGTTTCCCCCACAGTCCACACCCATGCACTAGAGGGGTATTAATGAACTAAATTTGCCGCAGTGAACGAGTGTGTATGAGTGTTTCCCAGTGATGGGTTGCAGCTGGATGAGTGTGTATGGGTGTTTCTCAGTGATGGATTGCATCTGGATGTGTGGATGGGTGTTTCCCAGTGATGGGTTGCAGCTGGATGTGTGTGTATGGGTGTTTCTCAGTGATGGGTTGCAGCTGGATGAGTGTGTATGGGTGTTTCCCAGTGATGGGTTGCAGCTGGATGAGTGTGTATGGGTGTTTCCCAGTGATGGGTTGCAGCTGGATGTGTGTATGGGTGTTTCTCAGTGATGGGTTGCAGCTGGATGAGTGTGGATGGGTGTTTCCCAGTGATGGGTTGCAGCTGGATGAGTGTGTATGGGTGTTTCCCAGTGATGGGTTGCAGCTGGATGAGTGTGTATGGGTGTTTCCCAGTGATGGGTTGCAGCTGGATGAGTGTGGATGGGTGTTTTCCAGTGATGGGTTGCAGCTGGATAAGTGTGGATGGGTGTTTCCCAGTGATGGGTTGCAGCTGGATGAGTGTGGATGGGTGTTTCCCAGTGATGGGTTGCAGCTGGATGAGTGTGGATGGATGTTTCCCAGTGATGGGTTGCAGCTGGATGAGTGTGGATGGGTGTTTTCCAGTGATGGGTTGCAGCTGGATGAGTGTGGATGGGTGTTTCCCAGTGATGGGTTGCAGCTGGATGAGTGTGTGTGGGTGTTTCTCAGTGATGGGTTGCAGCTGGATGAGTGTGTATGGGTGTTTCCCAGTGATGGGTTGCAGCTGGATGAGTGCGTATGAGTGTTTCTCAGTGATGGGTTGCAGCTGGATGAGTGTGGATGGGTGTTTCTCAGTGATGGGTTGCAGCTGGATGAGTATGTATGGGTGTTTCTCAGTGAGAGGTTGCAGCTGGATGTGTGTATGGGTGTTTCCCAGTGATGGGTTGCAGCTGGATGTGTATATGGGTGTTTCCCAGTGATGGGTTGCAGCTGTATGAGTGTGGATGGGTGTTTCCCAGTGATGGATTGCAGCTGGATGAGTGTGAATGGGTGTTTCCCAGTGATGGGTTGCAGCTGGATGAGTGTGGATGGGTGTTTCCCAGTGATGGGTTGCAGCTGGATGAGTGTGGATGGATGTTTCCCAGTGATGGGTTGCAGCTGGATGAGTGTGGATGGATGTTTCCCAGGGATGGGTTGCAGCTGGATGAGTGTGGATGGATGTTTCCCAGTGATGGGTTGCAGCTGGATGAGTGTGGATGGATGTTTCCCAGTGATGGGTTGCAGCTGGATGAGTGTGGATGGGTGTTTCCCAGTGATGGGTTGCAGCTGGATAAGTGTGGATGGGTGTTTCCCAGTGAGGGGTTGCAGCTGGAAGGACTTCAGCTGTGTAAAAAATATGCTGGAATATTTGGCGGTTCATTCCACTGTGGGCACCCCTGGTGATGAAGGGCATCAGCTGTGAAAGACATATGCTGGAATAGTTGGCGGTTCATTCCACTGTGACGATCCCTGATGAATAAAGGGACTAAGCCTAAAAGTAAATGAATAAATGTGTGTATGTATGTATGTATGTATGTATGTGTGTGTGTGTGTGTGTGTGTGTGTGTGTGTGTGTGTGTATACATGTGTGTGTGTGTGTATATATATATATATATATATATATATATATACATATGTGTGTGTGTGTGTGTGTGTGTGTGTGTGTGAAAAAGACAGTGTGTGTTTGTGTGCATGTGTGCTTGTTTGTGTGTGTGTGTTTGTGATGTAAGTGTGCATGTTTGTGTATGTGTGTGTGTGGGTGATTGTAAGACTATGTGTGTATTGTATGCATGTATGAGTGTGTGTGTGTCTAGATGTGTGCATGTGTGCTTGTTTGTGTGTGTGCGTACAGTATAGGTGCAAAAGTGTGTGCGTGTGTCTATGCATTTTGTGTGAGTATATGTGTGCACGCATTTGTGTGTGTGTGTGTGTCCATACATAAGTGTGTGTCAGCTGTTGCTCCTGCCGTGAGTGTGTGGACTGTATGCTGTGGACAGGTGGTCTCCTGGCTCTTCTTGCATTGGGGGTTTACCATAGAAATGCCCCCAACAAAAGCCTAGTGTGTGTCTGGCTTACACACCTGCTCTCACACACACTCCTCGTAATTCAAGCTCTCTTCTCATGTCCTGCACATTATAAACATCTCCTCTGACTGAGGATCGTCCGCCACACACTCCTGCATCTGCTCAGCGCTCCATCATACTGACAGAAAACTAGCGCTCTGTGCAGACTCTCCAGAGCTAGAGTTTTGTCTCCATCCACATGTGTTCATGCACATTTTGGATTATTGCATTAAAAATGCTTGATGGAAACACCAAGATGCACAGATATTTTGAAATATATACGTAGCTGAATGGCCAATAAAAGCAATAGTTGACATAATAGTCAAAATAACCAATGCTGCTGATATGGCATTAAAACATAAAGGAATAATTAATTAAATAAATAAATAAATGTGACTTTTTATTACTTTTAAATTATTAAAAATTTAAATTATATTATACATCAATCAAATTAAATGAGAATTTTTTTTACTGATAAATATAAATAAATAAATATTGAAATTAAATCAAATTAAATTAAACTTTTTTTATTACCAATAAATATAAATAAATAAATATTGAAATTAAATTAAAATAAATCAAATTAGACAAACGTTTTTTTATAACCAATGATTACAGGTGAAAGGCCAATAGCTAATAAAGCCAATGCTGCTGATATCGCAAATGAATAAATAAAATAAAATAAGACTTTTTTATTAGCAATAAATATAAATTAATTAATTAAAGTAAATATAGTAAATAAATATAAATAAATAATTAGATGAAATCATATTAAAATAAATAAGACTTTTTATTACCAATAAATATAGAAATAAATATAAATAAATAATTAAATTAAAAGAAAAAATATTAAATTGAATCAAATAAAATAAGACTTTTTTTATTACCAATAAATAAAAAATATAAATTAATTGATTAGTTAATTAAAGTATAATATAATAAATAAATAAAGTTAAATTATATTAAATTAAATTAAATGAGACTTTCTATTACCAATAAATATAAATAAATTAATTTAAGTAAATATAATATTTAAATATAATTAAATTATATTAAAGTAAAAAAAAATTAAATGAGACTTTTTATTAACAATAAATATAAATAAAAATGTAAGTAAATCAAATTAAACAAAACTTTTTTTTTATTACCAATGATTACAGGTGAATGGCCTATAGCTGATATAGCCAATGCTGCTGATATGGCATTAAAACATAAATGAATAAATGACAATTTTTATTACCAATAAACATAGCAATAAATATAAATTAATTAATTAAATCAAATTAAATAAGACTTTTTATTACCAAAAAATAATAATTAATTAATGAAAGTAAATATAGTAAATAAATATAATTAAATATATAAAATAATAGTAAATCAAATTAAATTAAACTTAATTTTTTATTGTTACCAATGATTAGAAGTCAATGGTAAAAAGCAGATGTAGCCATTGCTGCTGATATGGCATTAAAGCTTAAATAAATAAATGAAATTAAATAAGACGGGTTTTTTTATCACCAATAATAAAGCAATAAATATAAATAAATAATTCAATTAAATCAAATCAAATAAAACTTTATTACCAATAAATAAATAAATTAAATTAAAGTAAAAATAATAAATTAATACAATTAAATAAAACAAATTAAAGTAACTCAAAATAAATGACACTTTTTATTACCAATAAATTTAGCAATACATAGAAATAAAAAATTAAATTAAATGAGACTTTTTTTCACAACCAATATATATATAAACTAATTAAAGTAAATCAAATTAAATAAAACCTTTTTTTGTTACCAATGATTACAGATGAATGGCCAATAGCTGATGTAGCCAATGCTGCTGATATGGCATTAAAACTTAAATACATAAAGAAAAATACCTTTTATTGCATGTTTCAGTCATGCATTTCCACTTCCTCTAACAGTTTGTTTAAGCACCTTTGACCTTCCACCTCTTCCACAGGCTTTGACCTTTAGGGTCAGGGGTGAACTTGACTAACTGTTAAACATCAGCAAACGTACTGGGATTAGAAGTGTGTGTGTGTGTGTGTGTGTGTGACAGGAAAAGACGAGTGTGCAACAGTTGTTTAAGTGTTGAAGTGAGCGGCGTGTGCATCTGTCAATGGCAGCTGTGCTGACGGTGTAAAACAGGCGCGCGTTTGCTGTCAGCGTCACACAATAGACAACTGTGCCACACTGATCTGCTTCACTACAGTAAATGCTGTCAAATACCATCGCTACAGTTGTGCCAGAAACACATGGACTGCTCTGGCAAATCAGAAGCAGATCATTAGAGACACACTCAGTGAACTGTCTTTATTAAAGAGATGTGTTTATTGTGATGTTGTTACCGATCAGTCAGTTATATTAAGTGGCCTTCGCTACTATCTGTGTTCATAATGGGATTGAGGTGGGATACGGGTAGGGTTAGGGATATGTTTGGTAGTATGGGTTGGTTTAAGGGCATAAGGGATGGTCAACAGTGTAATTAATAATCTAATTACGGGAATTAATTGCAGATGTAATTACATGCAGGTGTTTAATTGAGCATGAGTGCAATGTAAAACACATATTTACTCAATAAGAACATTGTAATTAATTATTATTCTTTATGTAAGTACATATTAGTTAAGGCCACTTAATATAAAGTAGGACCCAATCAATTATTAACACTTTAGAGATGTCCTCATATTCGGTTTAATGAAACTTGTGGCTTTATTAAATATACCCTGCTAAAAAATGCAGCTTAAACCAGCCTAGGCTGGTTGGCTGGTTTTAGCTGGTCGACCAGGCTGGTTTTAGAGGGGTTTTGGCCACTTCCAGGCTGGTTTCCAGCCATTTCCAGCCTGGTCTTAGCTGGTTAGGCTGGGAGATGACCAGCTAAAACCAGCTTGACCACCCTTGCCAGACTGGGAGCCCAGCCAAAACCAGCTATGTCCAGCTTAAACCAGGCTGGTCAAGCTGGTTTTAGCTGGATTTAGCAGGTAATTTTCCAGCCTAACCAGCTAAGACCAGGCTGGAAATGGCTGGAAACCAGCCTGGAAGTGGCCAAAACCCCTCAAAAACCAGCCTGGTCGACCAGCTAAAACCAGCCAACCAGCCTAGGCTGGTTTAAGCTGGATTTTTTAGCAGGGTAATAAAATCCAATATTAAGAGTTTGCCACTTTATATTAATATTATACTGGGATGGCACAGTGGGTAGCACTGTCACCTCACAACAAGAAAGTCGCTGGTTTGAGCTTCGGCTGGGTCAGTTGGCATTTCTGTGTGGAGTTTGCATGTTCTCCCCGTTTTGGTGTGGGGTTTTCTCTGGGTGCTCCGGTTTCCCCCACAATCCAAACACATGCGCTATAGGGGAACTGATGAACTAAATTGTCCATAGTGTGTGTGTGTGTGTGTGTGTGTGTGTGTGTTTCCCAGTTCTGGG
>NC_133194.1:49097500-49175000 GCF_049306965.1 Danio rerio
GGGGTAGACCTTAATAAAATGCAATTTAATAGGGAATTTAATAAATAATTTGAATAATTCTTGTTCCATATTAATGATCATCTCCCAAAAGAGCAGACCTAAGAGGAAAACCCTCGCCACACACCTGCTGTTCTGCTGTCTCTGAGTTCATTTTCCGGGTCTCCACAGCATATGTTGAATGTTTGTGTTGTATTGTGTGTGTGTGTGTGTGTGTGTGTTGTATTGTGTGTGTGTGTGTGTGCAGGAGTATCAGGATCAGTGTGCAGAGCTGCTGATCGAGGACACAGAGCTCAGACAGGTGGTTTACGTCTTCAGCTGCAGCGGCTCCACACTGCAGGTCAAAGGCAAAGTCAACTCCATCATCGTGGGTAAGAATAAACTGTCATGCAGATTATGGGCCGATATTCAGTAATTCAATACATCATGATAATGATCATGCACAACTATACTGGATATCAATATTGATTATTTCAACTGAATCCTCACATTGTATTGTTACGAATGCTGGAAAAGTCCTTGAATAATGATCTAGTGTTAGATTTCTTTTTCAATCAGTTCTTGAAATTAAATTGTGTCAAATAATTCCTGTCTTTAAATAGTTTTTCATTTGCTTTCGCATAAGATTAAACTCTCTATTTTTTCTTTTAAGATAAGAGGTTGCAATCGATTTACATGGGCTGAATTTACAAGGCAGCATGGTGGCGTAAAGGTTAGCACTGTGGCCTCACAGCAAGAAGGTCGCTGGTTCGAGTCCCGGCTGGGTCAGTTGGCGTTTCTGTGTGGAGTTTGCATGTTCTCCCCGTGTTGGTGTGGGTTTCCTCCGGGTGCTCCGGTTTCCACCACAGTCCAAACACCATTGCGGTTGGAAGGGCATCCGCCGTGTAAAACATATGTTAGAATAGTTGGCGGTTCATTTTGCTGTGGTGACCCCTGATGAACAAAAGGACCAAGCCGAAGGAAAATGAATGAAGGAATTTAAACAAACCAATTAAATGTAGTAATGTTCAGCTTAATTTGTTAGTTTAAATTCAGCCCAAGTCAATTGTTTGCAACTGCACGCCTTAAAAACCATGTAGTAAATCCAATAAATCATTGTTTTTTCGTGCGCCTGTCTTTTTTTCTCTGAGCCACTGAGAGAAGACAGAAAAGTGAACGGTATATGAAAAGTACACAACTCTCTGTCTGTTTGTCTGCACAGATAACTGTAAGAAGCTGGGCCTGGTCTTTGACAATGTGGTGGGCATCGTGGAGATCATCAACTCCAGAGATATTCAGCTTCAGGTCAGACTTTAGTGTGTGTGTATGGCAGGCTGAAGTGTGTTGATCTGTGAGCGGTCGGCACTCTGGGTTTGTTATTGTCAATGAGAACGTGTTGGCATAATGTGTGTGCGTGAGTTATGGTCATAACTGGCAAATCAATTAAGAACGTCCTCGTCAACACAGGCAAGAGGGAAATAGTGATGAGATCTTGAAGTGATGTTCACATGAATTAATATCACACCTTAAACCTTATATTTTTATATTAATATATATATATATATATATATATATATATATATATATATATATATATATATATATATATATATATATAAATATATATATATATATATATATATATATATATATATATATATATATATATATATATATATATATATATATATATATATATATAAATATAAGGTTTAAGGTGTGATATTAATTTATGTGAACATCACTTCAAGATCTCATCACTACTTTACTCTTAAACCTTATATATATATATATATATATATATATATATATATATATATATATATATATATATATATATATTAGTGCTGTCAATCGATTTAAAAAATTTACTAATTAATCACGATTAATCGCAATTAAAATACTGAAACTTGTAATTTTGGCTATTTAAAATGTAAAATTAATGTAAACGCAAGAAAAAAATATTTAAATTCAAAATATAATTGTTTAATAGAATTTTTGTTTAACTTGTAACACAGATTTCTTCTGTAAACAACATACCCACAATAAACCATCAAGATCCTGGCTTGACAGCCATATTTATTACAGAAATTAAAACACAGGCATGTTAATGACATTTAAATTTCAAAACAATCAATGCCAATAAAGAAAACATTGATTTCCATGTTGGATTCTAAGTGGACTGCAAAAAAATGCCAAAATACAGGAATTGCAGATATGGAAAATGAAAAATTATAATAATAAACTATAGAATACAAACTGTTGCACTCATTGTAAAGTTTTATTGCTGTGAGTTGAGAACATTAATTATAGAGTAGAAACAATTTTGATTAATCCTCCTTTACATTCATCCAGTTGCTAAGACTAGGAGTATCCCGCAAGTGCACAGAGACTCCCAAATGCCCGCAAATGAATGATAATTTCTTGCAAACCGGTCGTTAAATACATTACACACCCCTACTCAGATACGTCGCTCACTCCACCCCTGACACCCCTCAACGGACCTGACACAGACAGACACACACAACGCGCTGCAGACGTTTTGGCCCCAACGGCCTTCCATACTGGAGCGACTCCCCTCAGATTCAACACGCATGATCACGTTCATCAAATTTGCTTCAACTAAGCGTCCTAAAGTATTACTGCATTTCACAAGGATTCTGACACAACAACGCGAAGCATACGCTTTCACTGCGTTTAATGAGGAAACACGGTAAACTTGGAGGGCTCATGCTGAAAGGCAGAGTAATGCCCTGTCTTTGACAGCTCGCGACTTCACCAGACGTTCTGAGTACATTTACATAAGACACCAATACTCCGATTTAAATATGATTAAGATTATACTCTTATTAAAAGTCTACCGTGTAGCCTAAGCAGTGATTTTATTACCTTAAAGGAACACAGAGGCTCTCCAGAGTTTCATGCAATTTCGGGTGTTTCATTTTTAACTTTCGACTTCTGTTGTAAGTTGATACCGCATGGCGAACAGAAAGAGAATATATATATATATACTTGTTAATATATTCTAATGTATATAGTTATATATGGGCGACGCAGTGGCACAGTAGGTAGTGCTATATATTGCTGTTTAACATGTCATAAACCTTATTTTCTGGCCTCTCAGGTGATGGGAAAAGTTCCGACTATCTCCATAAACAAGACCGAGGGCTGCCATGTCTACCTGAGCAAGGATTCACTAGACTGTGAGATCGTCAGTGCCAAGAGCTCCGAGATGAACATCCTGGTTCCCGAGGGAGAAGATGATTATGTGAGAACACTCTCAAACACTGTAGATGTAGCTGAGGACTCGTGGAGGTTGCATTGAATTTTGGTTTCCAATAAAAACTGTAAGAAGTCACAATCTGAGCAGTGTAGAAACATCTGACCAATCAGAGAAGAGGCAGAACATCTGAGCAATCAGAGCAGATTAGGGCCATCTGACCAATCAGAGCAGAGTAAAAATATCTGACCATTTAGAGGAAAGTAGGAACATCTGACCAATCAGAGCAGAGTAGGAACATCTGACCACAGCAGAATAGACCCAATCAGAGAAGAGGATGGCCATGTGACCAATCAGAGCTGATCAGAGCCATGTGACCAATCAGAGTAAAAATATCTGACCATTTAGAGGAAAGTAGGAACATCTGACCAATCAGAGCAGAGTAGGAACATCTGACCACAGCAGAATAGACCCAATCAGAGAAGAGGATGGCCATGTGACCAATCAGAGCTGATCAGAGCCATGTGACCAATCAGAGTAAAAATATCTGACCATTTAGAGGAAAGTAGGAACATCTGACCAATCAGAGCAGAGTAGGAACATCTGACCACAGCAGAATAGACCCAGTCAGAGAAGAGGATGGCCATGTGACCAATCAGAGCAGAGTAGAGCCATGTGACCAATCAGAGTAGTGGAAGAACATCTGACCTACCTATCAGAGCAAAGTAGAAACATCTGACCAATCAGAGCAAAGGAACATCTGACCAAAGCAGAATAGACCCAGTCAGAGAAGAGGATGGTCATGTGACCAATCAGAGCAGAGAAAGAACATCTGACCTATCAGAGCAAAGTAGAAACATCTGACGAGTAGAGTAGAGCCATGTGACCAATCAGAGCAGAGGAAAAACATCTGACCAATCAGAACAGAGTAGAACTATCTGACCTCTCAGAGCAGAGTAGTAATATCTGACCGAGTAGTCATGTGACCAATCAGATCAGAGGAAAAACATCTGACCAATCAGAACAGAGTAGAGCCATCTGACCAATCAGAACAGAGTAGAGCCATCTGACCAATCAGAGCAGAGTAGAGCCATCTGACCAATCAGAGCAGAGTAGACCCACTTAGAGAAGAGGATGGCCATTTGACCAGTCAGAGTAATAACATCTGATAATAACATCTGACCAATCAGAGCAGAGAAGGAACATATATGACCAATCAGAGCAGACTAAGACCATTTGACCTATCAAAGCAGAGTAGAGCCATCTGACCAATCAGAGCAAAGTTGGAAAATCTGACCAATCAGAACAGAGTCACCTGACCAATCAGAGCTGTTAGAGACGCTGTGAGAACAGAGCTGCTGCTGCTGCTGCTGCTGTGTGTATCATGAGGAATCTAAAGGGGTTTTTGATGGTTGTAAACAAACTAAACTAAATTAGAAGGCTTTAAAATAGCCCAGTGTATCATTAGACATCTTCTCATGTCTTCAACAGAGGGAGTTTCCAGTTCCAGAGCAGTTTAAAACGGTCTGGGACGGCTCCAGCCTGGTGACCGAGCCCACAAAGATCGCCGGCTGATTGATCTGCCTCCTCCTACCCACAATTCCTCAAGCACTTTCACTAGATCACTGTTAGCTGACACGGAAGAATCCGCACACTGTGCTTGTGGGAGTTGTAGATTTAGACAATTACAGTTATGAGCAATATATGGACAAACACGTCTGACTTCCCCAGACCCACTGTGCTTTAAACAGATCGCTGATGGATATTTTTGTCCTAAAGCTGTTATCATTATCATTATTTTTACCATTATTATACATTAACAATATTTACACAGCATGATGGAACCATTATGTGTTGAATTAGGGGTGTGCGATATTTAAGGTAAGATAAGGTCATAACTAGGCCCACACGGAATCTGTGCGCGCAGATTTTCCACAGATTTTTAGCCCATCATTAATTCTGTTTGTTTACTTGAGTAAATGTGTGTAAATCTATATTTATTCAGTTTTTTTTTTATTAATTTCAGTAATATTAGTGACTAATATGAAAATGTTCATGTGATTTATGCACAATGCAGTTTGTACAGTCAAATTTTCTGTCTTTTAGTAGAGATATTATATGAGAGACTTGCTTTGTTCACCAAATAAAGTGGATCTAATTGGATTTGCATTTTAAACGTTAAATAAAAGTTAAAAAGGTATTACTTTTTACTTCACATATTAAGGTTTTAGTTATGATACTCTCAAAATAATGCTGATTTTTACCAAAATTTTCCGCAGAAATAGCAAAAAACTTCTGCAGATTCCGTCTGGCCCTGGTCATAGCTGCTGGTTTATTTATAAGCCATCTGACACAAACACACGAGTCTGAAAGCATTGACTGTGTAATGAAACTTGATCAAATGAATCCAAAAATGTCGTTTTTATATTTTAAACTTATGATACAGTTCAGTATTTACACAAGCAAGAGCTAACAATGCTTGATGGGTTTCCACCGGGTGCTCCGGTTTCCCACAAAGACATGCGGTATTGAGGAATTGGGTGAGCTAAATTGACCGTAGTGTATGTGTATGAATGAGAGTGTGTGGATGTTTCCCAGAGATGGGTTGCAGCTGGAAGGGCATCCACTGCGTAAAACATCCTGGATAAGTTGGCGGTTCATTCCACTGTGGCGACCCCGGATAAATAAAGAGACTTAGCTGAAAAGAAAATGAATGAAATAAAAAAAATGAGAGATGTGATTTTTGGTCAATATCGCACACTTCTAATGTAAACATGGCAATTTTTAGGTCAGCAACTTAAACGTATTAAGTCAAAGTCATAAATAAGTTAAAATGTAACAGTACTGTATGGTGTTTGCAAAACTCATACGTTAAAACACCTTCTGGTCCTGTATTAGGTATTCAAAAAATTAAATATTCTTCAGTATATTTTACCAATACTTGAGTCTCTTGATAGATAAAACCATCCACAATCCTGTTTGATGCAGTTTCCCAGGGTTTACAGATGCTGCTTTCAGCTCATAACATTTCCTCACGCAGTAAATAATCATTGTTGTTATTTGGCTCTGGACGCAGACCCTGTGCAATCATTTGCAGAGGAGAAATGTACACTTAGTCATTTAGCAAACTATTTTCTCCAGATGGAATGAATGCCAATTTAAAATGAATAAACATCAATAAAAATAAATTGATTTACATTTAGTCATTTAGCTGACGCTTTTATCCAAAGCGACTTACAAATGAGGACAAGGAAGCAACTTACACAACTATAAGAGCAACAATGAATAAGTGCTGTAGGCGAGTTTCAGGTGTGTAAAGTCTAAGAAGCAAGACATTAGTAATTTTTTTTTTTTGTAATGCAGTTAGCGGTGGAGCCAGAGAGGCAATTGCAGATTAGGAAGTGAAGTGGAGACTAAATAGTTGAGTTTTTAGTCGTTTCTTGAAGACAGCGAGTGACTCTGCTGTTCTGATGCAGTTAGGGAGTTCATTCCACCAACTGGGCAGATTGAATGCGAGAGTTCGGGAAAGTGATTTCTTCCCTCTTTGGGATGGAACCACGAGGCGACGTTCATTCACTGAACGCAGGTTTCTGGAGGGCACATACATCTGCAGCAAAGCCAGAAGTCGCTTTGTGAGCAAACATCAGAGCTTTGAATTTGATGCGAGCAGCAACTGGCAGCCAGTGCAAACGGATGAGTAGCGGAGTTCATACTGTGTGATTGTCACTCACGTGCACAAGCACCAATTTGCCTGTGATTTCAGGCATTTGTCTGCGATTTCTCAAAACCTGCCGGCGAGTCAAAATTAGGGCTAAAATCACGCAGTCTGAACTAGGCCCTAGTTATGTTGAGTATTCAGCTTGTTTTAATGGAAAAACTCACTTAATTTTGACATTTCTGACAACAAAAACATATTTTTTACTTGTTTAAAAAATTCTTCTTGACTGAATTTTTTTTAGATATTTAGACTAGAAATGAGAAAAAACTAAGTAAGAACAGCTTATTTGCAGGGTACAGTGTAAACGCAAGACAAATTTAAAGTTTCAAAACTAAAAAGCTTTCAAACGATTTGCTTTTTATTCAAAGAACAAAAACAAAAAAAAGTGTATATAACTATAGCAATTTTTTTTTTTTTTGGTTTTAAGTATTTCACTTACCCTATTGCAAGGGTGTAGAATAGGCATGGACGGAGGGGACGTGTCCCCACCAAAATCCACCAATTACTGAAATGTCCCTACCGATAATTTAATCGACTTCAAAACAAAATAATGCTCCATCAACCCTTAGTAACCTACTTGAGCACAAAGGGTTAAGTCAAGTTTGCTATGAGTTTACTATAATAATATTAACCAAGGCTGTGCAATTGATTAATAAATAAAACTTAGATAATTGAGCTTTTTTTTGGTAAAGGAATAACTAGTAAGTGCTATCAAAACATAACACAAATAAAAATGTATTGATATTTGACAAACGAAACAACCTTTATTTGTCACACCATAACTTGTTTTTGTTCTGCAAATGATCGAGTGCCTTTTTATAAGATTTTGTATTGTTTTAATATCCTTTTAAATAGTTCAGATGGTATTTTATAGCTCTGTATTTCCAACGCAATCTCACGGCAATTCGTAACTTTTTCATTTAGTGGCTAATTCGTATGAATTCGTACGATCTAATTTGTACATTTCAGTACGATTTGCTCATTCCCCAATGACGGTTGGGTTTAGGGGTGGAGTTAGGTGCCACGCCTCCTTTTTAAAATCGTACAATTTTGAACGAGTTCAGATCAAATGACGTTCAAATGAAGTGATGCATATTACTAATGACTTCATATGTACAGTAGGAAATCTTGAATTTATATTCTTATGATTTATGCTATTTAAGAAAAATAATTTTGACTCGCACAATGTATGTAAATACAGTGCTCAACATTTGAGTTCACCCCTCACCAGTGGTGGAAAGAGTACTGAAAAAGCATACTTAAGTAAATGTACTATTACTTGCCTAAACATGTAGTGTGAGTAGAGTAAAAGTATCTGTTGTGAATATTACTCAGAGTAGGAGTAAAAAGTAGCCCTTTAAAGTACTCATGAGTGGTGAGTATTATGCTGTATAAAGCTGATGCGTTTACATGTCATTTGTGGATGTGTGTGTGTAAACGTAACATTCTGTAGTGCATTTAGTTATTGCCCAGCAGGCAGACAACATCATCAGACGCTAATATTAGGTTAGATTTAGGTTGTGATGTCAGGTGACCAAAATTCCATGTCTAGCCAGCGTCTAAGCACAACATTATTCTGATGTACAATAATGACGTCAAATGATGTTGATATTTGGTTGATTTCAGGTTGTTAGAAAGTGACCAAAATCCAATATCGAGGCAACATCTTAAACCAACATCCTATTGACGTCAAATACTGACATTTATTCATCAGTTATGGCAACCAAAATATAACGTCTGATAGACGTCATAGTGGTAACGTCCACACAACGTCAAGCTGTAACATTATTAGACGTTGATATTTGGTTGGTTTTAGGTTGGACGTTGGATATTGACATCGGGCTGATGTTGAGTTCTGATGTAAACCCGATTTTCATTTCCAAACAAAATGCAGGGTCTCCAAGACGTTAGGGTACAATTTCATTCTGACGGCATGTTGACGTCTTGTGTCTGCTGGGTGTTTATGGTCATTTTGGTCATCATACTGTAAATATCCATCATCTTCTCATCAGTGACATGCATCTAAACCAGCGGTGCCCATACTCAGTCCTGGAGGGCCAGTGTCCTGCAAAGTTTAGTTCCAATCCCAATTAGACGCACCTGGGCTAGCTAATCAATCTTATATAGGCTTTCCATAGATATATACACTAGATATCGTATAGCGACCCTGAGCATGCGTCAATAGCGCCGCCACATTGGTACAGGGCTCCCAGGACAAACGTCATTCAACCGCACTAGTCAAGACAGTGTTATTACGTGAAGATGCGGGACTTTAGCGCTGTTTACGGGTGTAGTAACGAGCAAACAAAGAAAACAAAGCACAAAGGCAGAACATTTCATAGGTAATATTACGTTTTTTTTTCTGTTTTTGTACGTTATGAACTTTTGTGCTAATCAGGTAAAGTTATTGATGATGACAGTCTCTTACTGCATTCACCATACGGCAAAGCAGCTCCAACTCGCACTAAACACTCGGCTTATGCTAGTTTTGTTGAATAAAATCAGCAAACAATGCAAAAGAAATATGACAACGAGATGCTGCGCTGCCAGAAACTTGTATTATTGTCGGCTAACGTTAGTGAAAGAGTCGTTCGGGGGATTCATTCACAAGCGAATCGCTCCCTCCGTCAGTATGAGAAGTGAAAGCAGGAGAGGAGCTGTGTTTCAGGACATGATTAGATCACATTTAACAGGGAGGGTGGATAGTACATTTCTGTACACACAAACACAAGCTTTTTGTCAGGAATGCCCGTGCGGTCACTGATCCATCAATGTAGAAAAGTGATGTAAAATTATAATTTTCATAATAAAAAAAATAATAATTACACACTAACATCCAGGAAAACTCCCGATCATAGATATATGTGTATATGTGTATATCTCTGGCTTTGGATGGCCACAGTCCTCAACTGTACCTTGGTCCCGCATTCATTTCAAAGGAGCGCTACCCTGTAGCAAGATGGCGGAGCTATTGACGCATTCCGTCCAATAGACAACAATAGGCCAGGCGACATCTAATGTATATATCTATGTAGGCTTTCTAGAAACATCTGTGCAGGTGTGTTGAGGCAAGTTGGAGTTGAAATCTGCAGGACACCGGCCCTCCAGGACTGTGTTTGGGCATCTCTGATGTAAACAGTCTCTGGGTCAATGCATGTAAAGATGTTGAACATCTTCTTGGACACTTTTAATGCTTTCATACAGTTTGCTGCAAGGTAAAGTGCACATGTCTTGAAGTAGTTCTTTATGATGCAATTTACCTTCTGTGTGTAATTTGATTGGACGGGAATTACAGGACTGATTTTTCTAATCCCCATAAACAAGAAATTATAAAGTAGAGTCTGCAGATTGGAGGAAAGTAGCGGAGTGAAAGTGCTGATACTGCACTAAACATGTACTCAAGGAAAAGTAAAAGCACACATCTTTAAAAGTAAATTACAATTTCTGAGAAAAACTACTCAATTACAGTAATTTGAGTATTTGTAGTTACTTTACACCACTGCCCCTCACATATATTTCATTTAAATGTATATTCTCTATAGGACGCTTTACAGTAATGTATATGCATTAGAATAATCAGTACTGAAATTAAATCTGGAGCTCATCTAACAAAATAACTTACGACAACGGTCCAAAACTAGCATGCATACATTTAAATATTAAATATATAAATGTAAAAAAAGCAGAATTCAAGAGAAACAAAAAAATATATATATAAAATTTAGTACTTTGTAATTTGTTTCTCAATATTTTGCATGAATTTAAACATTCTACTTCTAAAGATGTTTGGTGACATAAATATATCTGTTTAATTGATCTGTTTGGCTTAAATGCATCAAAATATGACCGATATTCACTGAGAAATGGATAAAAATGCCACCAAAATGGAGTGTACTCGTATATGCTGGGCACTGTATTGCTTTGGAATGTAATGATTGCCGGTGGATCATCATCAGTCTTTTGGCATTGATGTAAAATGGGTGAGAAATGGGCGAGTTTGTCAGCGTATGCTTCATTAATGAATACATTTCTCACCCCTGACAGCGGCTTTAAACACTGCAGCGACGGGGAAACATCAGCTTGACAAACAAGAACAGCATGTGAAGTATTTAACGCAATATAAAGCATTACATAACTTCAAATGGCAGAGCTTTAGAGTCCAATGTGAAGCAACAAATCTCTGAAATGTGTAATGTGACGTGTTGTTTTAAATACAAGCAGATTCAGAACAGACACACTGAGCGTTCTGACACCTGCTGGACAAACTCTGTCATTACAACACAAAAAATAAAAACATTTTAAATTGACATTTTATGGAAGAACATTAATGCCAAAAGTATTTGAAATAAAAAGCCTGTTTAATAGCACTCAATCAAAAAAATAATAATGCATTGAATTAAGAAATGCTTGCATTTTATTCACTTTGATTGCGAGGGTTTGTATTTGTAGGTCCTGAAACGTGTTTGTTTAAGCTGTGAATGTTTCAACTAAATTATTTCACACACATCTTCATACTTGCATTCAATGCTTCATACTCACTTTTCAGAATTCACTTCCAAGATAATCAGTTCTGGTTAAAAATACGCTTTTTGCTAATTTTTGGAAACACAAAAAAAAAAAAAGATATTTAGAAAAATGTTGGGAAAAAACGGCCACTGACATTCATAGCAGCAAAAATACTACAATACTAATGCAAAAAAATACAAATGTATTACATAATAAGTCAATTGGTTGTTTTTTTCTAGCTATTTTCAGTTTTCTTTGTGTTCAACAAAATAAAATAAAAAATTCTCGTAAATGAAAAATCTTTTTAAAGTGAACTGTCCCTTTTAATATGTCATTATCATTACAATATATAATATTTGAAGAAATTAAGTTGAGTTAACAGTTTTTACACATTTAAGTGGATTAAACGCAAATCAATTAAGTCATCTCCAAAACTGAATTTCCCCTTTAATCTGCTTTTAGATGGACTGAAGATTAATTTGAGGTGATTGAAAGGAGAAAATTGAGCATTATTAATAATTTAATCAAGTATCTGCTCTAGTTTAAATTAATATTTGTAGTCAGTTTGATTGGTTTAAGTTGAGATGACTAGAAAAGTTTGATTCAACTACAAAAATTAAGGCAGCAAGATTTTATTTTACAGTGAAGGAACAAAAAATACTGCAATAATAATATTAAAAATACTAATATAATGCATGTCAATTGGCTGATTCCCCCCAGCTTTTTTCCTGCATATCTGCCTTTGTGTTCAACATTAAAAAAACTCAATTTTGAGTGAACTGTCCCTTTAAATATCACAAACATCACAGCATTAAAGCAAGATGACAACACTTTAGGACCTTATGTGTCATTTCATTGATTGCAACTTTAAATAAATATTTATTTTCTACATCATCAGCTTCAGAATCAATCAATAAAAGCTCTGTCAAAATTGCTGGGTTCCACACAACCAAGTTGTGTTGGGACAACATGATGAAATTAAGTTGACTTATTAGTTTTTGCAAATTCAAGTAAACTGAACATAAAACATATAAGTCGTCTCCAAAAAAACTCCAGATTTTTGGTGTTTCAGCTCATTTTAAACTCCGATGAGACGTTAATGTTGACACGTTTTTCATTTGTGTGTGAACTGCCCCTTTAAATATGCCATTATATAATACAGCACGAAAACAAGATGACCACATTGCAGGATTTTATTTGTCACTTCATTGATTACAACTTTAAAAATATTTAGTTTCTACATCATCTCACACATTTAAAACAATAATATAAAGTCAGGAGCTTCAAAATAAATCAATAAAAGCCACATACGTCCTGTTTTTTATTTATTATTATTATTCATATCTGGTAAGTGTCAGATCAGTGTTTGATGACCATGTTCACCTCTGAATTCTGAGCCAACTGGCTGTTTTTTCCAGCTTTGTTTCAGTATATTCTTTGAGATCAAGAGAAAGAAAAAACTCAGATAAATGATGACACGGTTTTTACTAATGTAAGTGGATTGAACATAAAACATTTAAGTTGTCTCCAAAAAAAAACTCCAGATTTTTGGTGTTTCAGCTCATTTTAAGCTCAGAAACTCGCTGATGTCGCCATTTTTATTTTGTGAGTGAACTGCCCCTTTAAATATGCCGTTATCACATATAAAACAGCACAAAAACAAGATGACCACATTGCAGGATTTTATTTGTCTCTTCATTGATTACAACTTTAAAATATTTAGTTTCTACATCATCTCACACATTTAAAACAAAAATATAAAGTCAGGAGCTTCAAAATAAATCAATAAAAGACACAGAAGTCCTGTTTTTTATTTATTATTATTATTAATTTCTGGTAAATGTCAGATCAGTGTTTGATGACCATGTTCACCTCTGAATTCTGAGCCAACTGGCTGTTTTTTCCAGCTTTTTTCAGTATATTCTTTGTGATTAAGAGAAAGAAAAAAATGATGACACGTTTTTTACAAATTTAAGTAAACTGAACATAAAACAAAATCAAGTTGTCTCCAAAAAAAAAACCTCCAGATTTTTGGTGTTTCAGCTAATTTTGAGGCTCGGAAACTCATGGAAATGATGTCGCCATTTTTATTTTGTGTGTGAACTGCCCCTTTAAATATGCCATTATCACATATAATACAGCACGAAAACCAGATGACCACATTTCAGGATTTTATTTGTCTCTTCATTGATTACAACTTTAAAATATTTAGTTTCTACATCATCTCACACATTTAAAACAACAATATAAAGTCAACAGCTTCAAAAGCCAAAGGAGTCTCGTTTGTTAATTCAGTTTCTTGCTGTAAATGTCAGATCAGTGTTTGATGACCATGTTTCCCTCTGAATCCTGAGTAAAGAGCATCTCTGCGTCTGACTCTTCATCCTGACTGCTCCTGTAATCTGCAGGCTGTAGATCTGCGCTCTCTAAACACTGATCACGGTGAGCGATCACACAGAAACCTTCAGAATCCTGAGTAAACATCGACGAAACACTCTCTTCCTTACACGGATTACTGGGCGGACATCTGTATTTCCCCTTTAATCTGCATTTGGATGGACTGGAGATTGATTTATGCTTGAAAGGAGAGGATGGAGTGTTTTTAACAGGCGAGCTGTTCTCTTTTCCCATTCGTTTCAATGGAGATGCTTTCGTTTTTGGCTCTTTATGAAGATTTGCATGTGGTTTGTGTTCATTTACAGATCTGGATGTTAAGATGGACGTCCTAAATGAGGATTTTTGATCTCTTAGATGTTCGTTTATAGGACTTGGAGACTGAACGACGTGTCCATGGTGTGGATTTTCAGGATTCATCTGATTTGTATATACGTTTTCAGCATCTTGATCACTGTATTCTTCAGTGTCTGATTTATTTTGGTCAGTGTGATAAGAAATGAGTCTCCTTTTTCCAGGCGGTTGTTCTTCTTCCGGATCTTCTCCGTTTATGAAATGAAGAAAGCGCTGATGGTTATTATCACTGGCTGATGTTTCTTCTGAATCTCCATCATCTGATGTGTGAATGATCGAGTCAATTGATGGATCCAAACTGATGGCGTGTTTTCGCTTGGTGCTGGTGTTTGTCTCAGGGTTACAGTCTGAGCAAATACATGGTCATTTAACAGTGTATTATGGCATGATAAGGGTTAAATACTAGATCAGATTTCATAAACATAGAAATCACACTGCATGAAGAATAAATTGACAATTGTAACCAGGACACTTTAAGATACTATAGAAAATTGTGAATGTGTATTACACTATTATTACACTATTATATGTAATTATCATTTTTATTGTGTAATTATAATTTATAATTAAAAGTTTAATAATAAAAATTAAATAAAAAGATGGATGGATGGATGGATGGATGGATGGAATGATAGAAAAATAGACAGGATGGATATATGGATGGATGGATGGATGGATAGAATGACAAACAGACGGATGGATGGATGGATGGATGGATGGATGGATGGATGGAATGGAATAACGTAAATAGAAAGATAGAAAAACAAACAGGGCAGATGAATGGATAGCTAGAATGACAGATGGACAGATGGATAGAACAGTGGAGGGATGAATAGATAGATAGATGGATGGATGGATGGAATGGAATAACGTAAATAGAAAGATCGAAAAACAAACAGGGCAGATGAATGGATAGCTAGAATGACAGATGGATGGATGGATAGAACAGTGGAGGGATGAATAGATGGATGGATGGATGGATGGATGGATGGAATGGTAGAAAAATAGACAGGATGGATATATGGATGAATGGATAGAATGACAAACAGACAGACGGATGGATGGAATGGAATAACAGGTAAATAGAAAAATAGAAAAATAAACAGACAAGAAAAATGAATGGATAGCTAGAATGACAGATAGATGGATGATGGATGGATAGAACAATGGATGAATGAAAAAATAGACGGATGGGTGGATAAAACAGTGGAGGGATAGATAGATGGATGGATGGATGGATGGATGGATGGATGGATGGATGGATGGATGGATGGATGGATGGATGGATGGATGGATGGATGGATGGATGGATGGATGGATGGATAGATAGATAGATAGATAGATAGATAGATAGATAGATAGATAGATAGATAGATAGATAGATAGATAGATGGATAGATGGATGGATGGATAGATGGAGGGATGGATGGAGGAATGGATGGAGGGATGGATGGAATGACAGGTAAATATAAAAATAGACAGGATGGATGGATAGACAGATTGACAAGTAAATAAAACGATAGAAAAATAGACAGACAGGATAGATGGCTGGCTAGAATGATATATGTATGTATGGATGGATGGATAGAACACCAGACAGACAGATGGATGGATGGATAGAACAATGGATGAATGAATAGATAAATTGACAGGTAGATAGACAGACACACATACGGATGGATGGATATAGATAGATGGATGGATGGATGGATGGATGGATGAATGGATATAGACAGACAGACAGACAGACGGATGGATGGATGGACAGATTGACAAGTAAATAAAACAATAGAAAAATAGACAGACAGGATGGATGGATAGAACAATGGATGACTGAATAGACATAATGACAGGTAGATAGACACAGTCAGACAGATGGATGGATGGATGGATAAAGATAGCTGGATGAATGGATGGAAGAAATTACAGGTAAATAAAAAGATAGAAAAATAGACAGAAAGACAGGACAAATGGTTGGATGGATAGCTAGAATGATAGATAGAACGACAGATAGATGGATGATGGATGGATAGATAGAATGACAGGTAGTAAACAGACAGAGATAGATGGATGGAATGGCAGGTAAATAGAATGACAGAAAAATAGACAGGATGGATGGACAGATTCACCAGTAAATAGAACAAAAAATAAGACAGACAGGATGGATGGATAGACAAGTAAATAGAACAATAGAGATATAGACAGACAGACAGAACAGATGGATAGAACAATGGATGAATGGTTAGACAGATAGACAGACAGATAAATACATACATACACACCTCTGGGTTTGGGAGAGAAGAATGTTGATATGGTGCTCTGTCTGGTGACGGGCATGTTGAGTTTGGTCTGAGTGAAGCTCATCAGGGCCACATTGTAGAGTCCTGATCCAGACAGAGGAGATCGGAATCTGGAGGCCGGACGGGTCAGCTGTTTCTGTACAAACACAACATTAATCACAACAAAGTTACAGATTGTGCGAAAGATGCTTATACGTCACCATACTGAAATAAAAGTCTGCAGTAACTCCCAGTTCAAAATGTCCCAGTCGATGAATAAGAGTTATTTTCTTTAAAAAAGTAACATTAAAACTGCAATATTTTTTAACCACAAAAGTTTGCATCCCAGATAAAGAGCATTATGGCATTCATGATTAAGTATAAAGCCTTTTGTTATTACTATTGTCAATCCATTTGCTAGGTTACTCTTCATGGATCATTGAAAGCCCTTTAAAACTAAACTTAACTGTAGTTTGAACCGCAGACCACCATAGAAATCCACTGTACAGAACAAAATACCCAATTTCCCCCCCTAAAACACCTTCACTTCTTTCAGACTGAACACTGGATCATGTTGAATGGCAAATGGGTGAGTAACTGCTATAGCAAACCAGGACAGTCTCATTCTGCAAGTGTTATTTCTTTACGTTACATGTAGTATTATGGACTGTGTGTAACAATAGCACAGATTGTCTGACCTGTTGTTTCTTTTCTTTGAGCTCTTTCGTGTCCAGCCATATTCCGCACTCCTCTTCTCTATTAGCCGCGGGCTTCACTTTACTGCTCCTCACAGACTTCATTCTGTGTTTACAAAGCACACACACGCCCAAATTAACCAGACCAAGGCGAATAATTAAATCTGACGCTTACAGTCTCATAATAAACGACGTAAACAGTCGATATTAGCGTTTATATTGTATTTTTGACAGTTTTTCGAGCTGTTGTTTTCACTGCTTCTTTCTTGTCAAATGATTCCCGCGCGGATTCAAAGACACCGTCGGGTTGCCAAGTATTTGTGAACTATTAGGTATTAGCTCTTTACGAATAACAGATCTGGTCTAAACAATGAACTCTGTTGTTTTTTATTAATATGTATTAAGTTGTATTAACATGTTATTATATCATAATGTACCTATATGCAACTAATTACAATTAGTAAAGTGGAGAGAGTGTGGTATTGAGGGATGGATGAAGGGACCTGGCAACCCTCTCAATGAAAAAGTACTCATAAATGTTAGTTTTATTCTAATATTGAACGTAACAATAAATAATTATTTGATTAATTTCGTGTTTGGAATTACAAATAACTATTTAATTTGCATTCAATAACTATTTGTAATGAATAATAAAAAGCAGGACGTTACGAAATCATCCGGCGACGTCACGTCAGCTTTTGGGTGACGTCAATATAAGGGTGAGTGAGTTGTCTTTTTCCTGGTGCGTTTTTGCTAAAAGCGCCTCTATTGTTTCAGAAATGCGTAGCTTTTTAATCGATACGACGTTATATGTGTGTACAAGATGAGATTAAACGAGAGAAAAGAACATCCTGTGTAGATATACAGCGGAATTCAAGTCAAATCTGAGCTAGCTTTCTGAGCTAGCATCGCTTTTTGTTTGTCAGGAAGTAAACAAAACACAATCGCTTGTTTTAGCTACTAACTTACTGTTAAGATTCAATGTATATCTGGATTCAAACAATCCTTTTAATCTTTAAAATCAATAAAATTAATCACACATGTCTGTTTGTCCCTAAGCTTGAACAGTATTTCCATAGCCACACTGTATGATAACAAAAATAGATCAGTAAATGTTTATTTAATATCATTTATTCATTCTTTTAACTGATAATAATGATAACATAATAATGAGCTTGTTGTTTTATATATATGATTAATTTGTAGGTCATCATGTTTCATGGAATACCTGCATCTGGAGTGATGGGAGGAGGTGAGGCAGAAAATCTCTTTTTAGTCTCATTTATTTTATTTTTTGTCTCGTATTTGATTTTATATCTGCATTTTCCATCTCCATTTAAACAGCTCCTGCCAACAAGCCAGAACTGTATGAGGTAAAATGTTACGTTTTGCACACATACTTTGTAATAACACATTCGTGTGTTGTTATTAGTGGTGCAAAGGATCACAAATCTCACAGTTCAGATCGCATTATGGTTTTTTAGTCATGAATTGGACCATTTTTATTGTATTAGCTGAAAAGTGAAGGAGACAAATGTAATTTGCTTTCCATTTATTACAAAAACAGCACTGCAAGACAGCAGACAGGTTAGCGCACTGACATATGGTGCAGTAGCACTTCAGGGTGTCCCGTGTTCGAATCCTGGCTCAAGGACATTTCCTGACCCTACCCCCTCTCTTTCCCAGTTCTTTTCCTGTCTAAAATACTGACCTATCCTCTCGATAAAGGCAAAAAAGCCAAAACTAAATCTAAAAAAATAAATAACTAAATAAATTGTAAATTGTAAAATATTCAGTACTGTGAAAAATGATACTACTGTACTACTACTGTTGCAGACAACGCTAAATGTAGAAATTTAACATGTACAATTCATATTTATATTTATTCTCATTTTCAATAAATGAAGAGTTCAGATGAAAAAAACTTCTAAGTGCCATCTTAAATTTCCATCGAAAATTAACATTTTTCTCAGCCTCCTTTGATTATGTTGAGATATTTCACTTTAAAGACCAGGAAAGGGACTTTTTCTTTGCCATAAAAGTGATGTTACTAAACATGCATATCAGAGCCTGATTAAAAACTAGAGGTTTTTGCATTTAAACCCTTTAAATGATTCAGTTATTTACTCCTTAAACTTCACGTTTATTGCTGGATGATAATTTTTTGAAGAATTATGCAGCGGCATATGTTTGATAGCTGGTTGTCTCCACCTATTGGTTAATGTAATTGCTGCCTACAACTTTCATTTTTGAGCGTCAGGTTAAATGCATATGACTGTGATATTAATCTTTACCATAAACATCAGTGGTTTGATCTAAACTACAAACTGTTCTCTCAGTACTTCTGTGTTATTGTCTGGTTGTAACTTTATTGCTAACTCAAAAGACTAAAGACTGAATCTCTTAAGATTAATAAACGTATGCAAATCCCTATCATTTATAATTGACGTTGCGTGGGTGTTGAGATCTCGATCTTTAAATGATTAATCGTATTGTTTACACTGAATGCATTAATGCAGGCTAAACATGTAGTGACAGAAAACACCTTTAATGAAAGCCACCACATCCCGAATAACCCTCCACAACTTTATCCATCATTATTAAATTTTACAGAGAAGCCTAAATGCTTTCATACATGTGATTTGAATAATGCTAGAGGCGCTCTCTCTGTGATTGTTACAAATTTAGGACTAATCTCCCAATGAAAAATGTATTAATCCGCAGGCCACGTGTGTTTTGAACTGTGGTTTGTGATCTTTATGAATCACAGATCAATCGTGATCCGTTGAACCCCTAGTTGTTATTATTTTATTATTTTTCTTAAAGTGATTTTACTTTCTCTGTTACAGGAAGTGAAGTTGTACAAAAATGCCAGAGAAAGGGAAAAGTGAGTTTAATTTAGTTTGCGAATTTGAGCTTCCTTCTCATTGCTATATTTTCATGGGTAACACTTTACACTTTAATAAGTTAGTATGAGATACTGTCAGTTCATGCATTTACTGACATGAACAAACAATGAGTAATACATTCATTAGTGTTTATTCAGCTTTGCTTGTAAATGAAAATGAAGATGTTCATTGTTAGTTTATTTTAATTCGCTGTACATTAACTGATGTTAACAAACAGGAATTTGGATTTTAATTAAACAGTTCATATAAGTAAACACATTAACTAATGAATCCCTATTGTAAAGTGTGACCCAAAATGAAGATATGTTGAATGTTAAAGCGTGGTTTGGTTGCTTTTAATGTTTTTCTTTTTTACTTCGCTTTGAAAGGTATGACAACATGGCAGAGCTGTTTGCTGTTGTCAAAACACTCCAGGCCCTGGAAAAGGCCTACATTAAAGACTGCGTGACTCCAAATGAGTGAGTTCAACTTTATTTAATGGATATTTTAAGACGGCTGTTTATATAAACCGGCATAAAGCTGCTTTGTTTGCTAGTGAGTTTTGCTGTGCTTTATAGTCATAATACACTTCATTGAACATATACACATAACTTTTTTTTTTTTATGTTTTTAATGACACTATTCCTATTTTACTATATAACTGCAGGTTAACTGTTATATATAAATATATATATATATACACACACACACACACACACACACACATACATACATACAGTTGAGGTCAGAATTATTAGCCCCCCCTGTTTATTTTTTTCCCCAATTTCTGTTTAACGAAGAGAAGATCTTTTTAACACATTTCTTATCATAATAGTTTGTTCTGTAGACTATCAAGAAATATTTTAGCTTAAAGGGGCTAATAATTTTGACCTTAAAATAGTGTTTAAAAAATTAATAACGCGTTTTATTCTAGACAAAATTAAATAAATAAGACTTTCTCTAGAAGAAAAAATATTATCAGACATACTGTGAAAATTCCCTTGCTCTGTTAAACATCATTTGGGAAATATATAAAAAAAGTAAATATTTAAAGGGGGATAATAATTCTGACTTCAACTGTGTGAGTGTGAATATATATATATATATATATATACATACACATATACATATATACACACACACACACATATATATATATATATATATATATATATATATATAAACAAATGTCACAGTGCTAACCACTGAGCCACCGTGCTTCCCATTATTGATATGATAATAAATAATATTTGCGTTGTTTTTGCAGGTACACAGGAGCATGCTCCAGATTGCTTGTCCAGTATAAGGCTGCTTTCAAACAAGTCCAGGGGTCAGATGTGGGCTCCATCGACGACTTTTGTCGGAAATACAGGGTATAACTATTTACTGATGCGTAACTCTAAACATGCTTCTCTTAACTAGTTTAGTATATTACATAAAATTGTTTTGTGAAAAAATGTTTTCAAGGATCAAACTAATCAAAATAGTTAAATGTTGCTGTAAAACAGATTAATTTTTTCTGTACATCAGAATGTGTTGCTTAAATGCCATAAAAGACTATTTTGAAAGATCAAAGATTGGCCCAAAAACACCTAATTAGCCATTTGTCATCATTAATTGTCATTATAATCATGCAAATAAATAAGTTTTGCCCATTTATAAACTTAGTACTTAGTAAACGTCTTAACGTAGTATGATCACTCATTCTTTTTGCATTAGTAAGAGTAAATGGTCACACTTTACAATAATTTTCATTAGTTAATGTATTCACTAACATTAACTAATTATCAACATTTCTTGTACAGTATTTATTAATGATAATAATGCATTATCCTACATCCAAATGCATGCTTGTTAACATTAATGTATTGTCAATAACTAAAGTTAACTAACAGGAACAAATACTGTAATAAAGGCATTGTTCATTGTTTGTTCATGTTAGTAAATGCATTAACTAATACAACCTCATTGTAAAGTGTTGCAAAGTACTTTATATGACATTTTTTGCATGAATAAGTTATTTGAAACATTAAAGTATATGATTTACTTGCTTTAATATGCTTTATAAATAAATAAAATCACTTTTTTTGGATTTTTAATTTTGAAGCAAACAGCAAAATAGCATTGATCCTAGACATTATCATTTAAATATTGAGTTATTAAAAATAAAACTTAACTATAAATCACATACAGATGGCCAAATTATGTTTGAAAGTTATGCAGTTTATATTAAAACTGTTTTATTTACCGTATTACAAACCATTAACTAATGCTGCAAGCTCAATAAACTACTAATTAACAGTTTATCAATAGTTAGTAAAGTAGTAGTTTAAGGCTTTAGGTAGGATTAGGGATGTAGAATTAGATCATACTTTATAACTACTAATGGACAGCTAATATCTTAATAATAGGCAGGTAATAAGCCAGTAGTTAATAGTATGAGTTGTGACCTAAACTAAAGTGTTACCTGATTTTTTTGTAAACATGCATATGTATGTTCATTTGCTTCTGCTGTTTAATATTTAGCTGGACTGTCCGCTGGCCATGGAGCGAATCAAAGAGGACCGACCGATCACCATTAAGGATGACAAGGGCAACCTGAATCGCTGCATTGCAGACATCGTTTCAGTACGTATCTCAAACTCCTAATGCAGTGCTTTCGTGTAGCCTAGAATGAATAGCATTAATGCCAGAGCAGCCCTCAGTTTATTGATCGAGCACAGATGAGACCTTTTTGCTCCAGCTCTTCCATTAAGCAGATTTCTCCAATCAGACTAGGAGAAATAATGGCATGTGTACTTTGTCATGCTGGAGCACCCGCTAAAATAAATACTTAGCATTGATAATAACCAGATGTGTTTATATAAAGGCACAAAAATCAGCTTTAATAAATTATAATGCAAGTAATCCAGTTTTTTTCCCCAGTAGAGACATCAAAACACAAAACAGGGTGTCCATGATGTCTTAAAGTCACTGAGATATATTGTGTTTTAGGCTTTAAATCATTTTAATCTGGTCTTAATTTTTCTATGTCCATGGAACATACCAAACTGGGCTCAATACAATCGCCATCAATACATTTCAATATATCTTTTAATAAAAGTTGACTCTATTTACCAATTTGGTTTAATTCTTACTTGCATCCTTACAAAAGTGATTGTTTACAAGTTCTCCATGTATTTCTTGCTGTGTAGTGAGGACGCTGACCTGCACAGGCTTTTGTGCATACGTTTAGTTTATTATTGTTTTTAATAGTTGTAAGGACATTTATGCTGAAAAAGGGGTGGCTCAGTGGTTAGCACTGTCAGATCACAGCAAGAAGTCTGCTGGTTTGAGTCCCGGCTGGGCTAGTTGGCATGTCTGTGTGGAGTTTGCATGTTCTGCCTGTGTTGGCATGGGTTTCCCCCTCAGTCCAAACACATGCGCTATAGGGGAATTGAATAAACTAAATTGGCCGTAGTGTATGAGTGTGTGCGTGAATAAGTGTTGTTTCCCAGTACTTTCTACAGTACATATGTTTTGAAAAGTTGGTGGTTCATTCCGCTGTGGTGAACTCTGAAATAGAGACTAAGCCAAAGGAGAATGAATGCATGAATGAATTATGCTGAAAAAGATGTATGTATATAACTGGAGCTTGTTTTGACACTATTTGAAAAATGTGGCGAATAAAATACCACAAATTAATAAATGGGACAAGTAAAAAATCTTTTCCATTAGAAAAAAAAAAATGTGCAAGACAAAAGTCTAAAATTTAAGTCATAATGGTCCTAAAAAGGTCTTAAATTTGACCTGAAACCTGCAGAAACCCTTTAATTATATGCACACCTAGTAAGTGTTTAATATATGTTTGTTTTTATATTAAATAAATATTTAAAAACTGAATATGTGAGCATGACAACCTGCTATCTGTGTTTGTTAAACATTTATCATGGCGCATTTTCATTCTAGCATTTCTACTGAAACTGCATGACATGAGAACACATTTTAATAAAGCTTAAGGTCAAGACAGTGTTTAAGTACTTCATTCTCCTTTACTGCTAAACTTTAGCTTTTTTAAACTTCTGTCACCCATCACACATGTACACCTTAGTAACTCATCACAAAGCAGGTTAATGCATTCACATGCTGCATAAAAAAAATCTGGCTGTGAAGATTGATGTATCCTTAAGCCAGTCTAGATGTTTAAGAAGTTTGTATCATCATGTGTGTGTTGGCGTATTAATGGGGCAGCACTTAGTAACTTTGTTTTTTTTTTCTGTGCAGCTTTTTATCACAGTAATGGACAAACTTCGACTTGAAATTCGTGCCATGGATGAGGTATGCACAGTGCATTCATTAATTCAGTTAAAGAGCAGGGGTCTGTTCTTCGTAGCTCGCTTAAATGATATAAGATGATTTGGCAGATCCTGGATCTGTTCATTTTGATAACTGATCTCTCGCTAATTTGGTTCTTCAAACAAGTTTGTGAATTAGATTAGAATGTCTGGATGAACTGATCTGTGATCGCAGCGTGTGTTGTAAAGGACAGATCTATCGACTCCCGAAATCATGATCAGCAATGCAACGATTGGTTGACGGCACAGCAGCGTAATGACATCATCTGATTAATATTCAATTATCCGTGTGAGCTAAATTACATCAAATTAGCAGTAACGGTTTGTTAATTATGATACACATTACCTTTACACCTTGTTGTGGGCGGCATGCTTGGCCCTTTCATGCGTCAAGAGCAATTGATTTAGTTTTACAGCTAGAGCGGATTTTCCTTATTATAGTAGCCATAGTATTATTATAGTAGCCGTTTTTTAATCGGTGTAAAGAATAACTGGATGTTTACAAAAGAATTTTGATATTGGTAAAGGCGTCTGCAACTTTTGTGAAATTATCGTCATATTAGCTGTCAAAACATGTTTATGACTGCATAAATGTATTATTGCTTTTAAAAAAAGGCACATATTGTGCATTTCTATAAAGCGATCTAAAAAGTTGATATCAATAAGTTTTCTCTTTGTACCACCAGGTGGCAGTCTTTATACTTTCATTTCGGGGGTGCAGATTACCTAAGTTTTATTAATATAAATATTTTTAACTATAATATTTATATAATATATATATATATATATATATATATATATATATATATATATATATATATATATATATATATATATATATATATATATATATATATATATATATATATATATATAGTTAAAAAATATTTACTATTTTCTCTAGTATATAACTCCTACTGTAAGAAAATATCATAATTCGGTAAATATTTTCAGTATTTTCTTTGCCTGAACTGACTTGATCTAATCCTGTTTATATGAAATGAGCCTGCTCCCGACCAGGTTTGAGCTACCAGAACTGTTGCTATGACAACAACTCTCGGATCAGTTTTGAAGAAGGAAACGATCCTGGATCGTGTCAAATCAGTAATAACCAAATCCAGCTAACCGAGTAATCCACGTACGAAGAACGGACACCAGATCATATGTTTGTTTGTTTGTTTAAATATGTTATTTGACGTTTGTGAAGTATCTGTGCTTCAATGCAAGCAAACAGTCTGCAAAGTTGTTCATCAAACAAGTGCATGATAAATAAAGATCGTTTCTCAAAAGAAAGAGCTGCCTCTGAATCACATTAACGAGTTCTGTTTTCGAATCTTTTTCCTGATCGACATCAACATGATCAAAATAGCTCATTTGCATAATCCCGCCTCCCGTGACATATAAGCGCTCGCAGTTGGGGTTTTAATTTTAGACACAGAATAGATATGGAAACTCCAATCTTGTTGACCAATCAGAGCAGAGCTGGCTTATGGAAGGAGGCGCTGACCTGATTCAAACAAGCCATACTGATGTGATTGCAGAATTATTCTAATTGAAATTTCTGAGAAAATGTTTGCTGACCAATCATGCCTTTAAACCTGTTGTAGGAGATTCAACACATCGCTTTATAATGCTTTATAATACCATATTACTTCAATTTATCTTTATTTCTTTAGCGCTTTTACAATGTAGATTGTGTCAAAGCAGCTTAACGTAGTTGTAGTAAATTGAAATTGATACTGTGTCAGTACATTTAGTGTATTACTTGCTTTGTAATAAAACAGACGCTGATTTCATGTGTTGAATAAGTGATTGTGAATTGTGTTTAATAGATCCAGCCTGACCTGAGAGAGCTGATGGAGACCATGAACAGGATGAGCAACATGCCTCCAGATTCAGAGGCCAAAGACAAAGTCAGCCTCTGGTAAGGATGCTTTTTTTTTCCATTGACATTTAACATTTACTCATTTAGCAGATCAGTATGTTTCCATTCACCTATTTTTATGCGCATTTTGCAAATGTGCATAAAGAAAAACATGGTTGATGGAAACGCCATGATGCGCATAAATTTTGAAAATACGCATAACTTGTATGCATAACTGGGTTGGATAAACTTTTTATTCGACAAGAAAAGATGCGCATAAAATACAATGGAAACACTTTTACCGCACAAACTCCAGCATGCGCATTAAAAAAGGTCATGTGATTTTGTTAAAAGAGGTCATGTGATGCTTAAATGTGTGTGAATAGACAAAACGTCAGGCTGAGCACATTATAAAACATCTGAAATGTTGTTTTGGTCATTATAAAAGCCTTACCGTTTAAGTATTAGTGTTATTATATTATAAATGATAAATGTGCTTCGCGTCTGACACCTTCAAACGCCACTGCGCGCTCACTGCATGTCAGGATTGTCTTCTGAGGCGCAAGTCATTTAATAGATAGAGACAAGATTGATGCAGCTTCTGCTACTGCAGCAAATTCTGTTTTTACTGTTGATATTTGGCGCCAGTTAATCAGGAAGTAACGATTTTGTTCGCTTTAACTCATTGGATGGAAACGCTGCTTTATTCACACAACTTGTATGCGATCATCCAGTTTTGCGCATTAAGTTCATTCGCATTTTTGGATGGAAACTTAGCTAGTGACTACGTTTCCACGAACATCAGTAATCTTAAAATGCACTATAATGTACATGCTTTTAGAATGTTCCTTTCATCTTCCCATTTCATAGGTTGTGGTTAGGCCCACACTCAATCTGCGCGTGCAGAAATCAGCAGTTTTTTAGCCCATCATTGAGTCTATTTATTTACTTCTGTAAATGTGTTTAACTTTATATTAATTCAGTTTTGAAATGAATTTCAGTGATACTATTGACTAATATGAAAATGTTCATTTGATTTGCTTACAATACAGTTTGTGCAGTCATATTTTCTGTCTTTTAGTAGAGATATTATTCGAGGAGATTTGCATTGTTTACCAAATAAGTGGATCTAATTGGATTGGCATTGTAAACATTAAATAAAAATGTTAAAGGTAATATTTTTTTATATATTAAGTTTTAGTTATGATACTACCAAAATTATTCCACATAAATCTGCAGATTTTTTTACACAATTCTGTGCAGAAATAGCAAAAAAAAAAATGTCCGCAGATTCTGTCTGTCACATACAGTACACGTTTTACAGGTTACAGTATAGTGCAGTGTTTCTCAGCTGGTGGGGGAACATTTTCAGTGGGTCGCGGAGTGTGTGGTCAAATAAACAGCAAAAGTAAATTTTATTTATTTATTTTTTTTTACTTATTTTGCATATATCAGACTTTTAGTTTGAAGTGCACGAAAACTTCATTTAATTAGAGCAACAAATAAGTTAAAACGCAAGTACGACCCCGAATATGCAAAGTGTGGATTTACATATATTGATGACAAAAAGGCTTGAAACCTCAGTGTGTGATGTGTAGTGAGGTGCTCAAACCTGTGGACTGTTTTCAAAGACGACTCCAATAGCTGAGGGCAAAGCTCACAAAAGTGTTGAACATCTTCATGTTCAAGTACAGGCACTCTGCGCATCCTACTGTGCTCACCGAGTAGCAAAGGCCAAGAAAGCCCACACAATAGCAGAAGAGCAAATAACTGGTGATTATTATAAACATGGTTATGATTATTTTAATCACTTTAATTTGCTGGTTTGTTCTGTACAACTGGATCAGTGTTAACGTTTTATTAGCAGTTTAGTTAAAGGTAACTGACCACTGTTTACAGTATTTGATGTTTTTACTCTGTAATATTACTATAATTTGATACATTTTGGTAAATGACAGTGATAAAGTGTTTATTTTTAAGTCTTTGTGATTTTCTGTCACTGCTTGTGTATGTTAATAAACAAATACTAATGAATTAAAATAAATATTATAATTATATTATAAAATTATATTACAGTTCCTAAAAATGTGGGTCCCATGGCCAAACCAGTTGAGAGCCATTGGTGCAGTGATTTTGGGCATTTTTAATTTTAACACTATCCATGCAAACAGTCTTGAAGATGAGAAATGATGCTGTACGTTCAGCTTGTAATACATTACATTTATACTTTTAAATTGTAATAAAATAACAATGTTATGATGCGAGTAAATTATTGTATCATGTTCAATTTTGGGCAAATAGTTTTGTTTATATCATGTGTAAAACTAAGCATTTAACACAGTGTCTTCACTGTCAATGCTCTTTTAAGGTCCCTTTAAAAAAAAAGAAAAATTTGCAATGCTCGTTTTTTTTTTTTCTTCTTCTTCTTCTTCTTCTTCTTTTTTTTTTTTTTTTTTTTTAGAAATTTGACAATCTGTCAAGCTTGTAGATATCCTTAAAGGTCCCATGAAGTGCAGTGTTTCCTCTAGGATATTTTCCAGCTGTGGCGGCGGACTCTGTTGGGCATTTTACACAGATCCACCACTACATGTGGCGTTATTTCATTGACAAATGTCATGGGCGCAGAATTCAGTCGAGATCGCATTCATGTAAAAGCCTACGAGCATGTGAATCTCTGCTTGAGCGCCGATTTCCTCTGTTCGTGCACAACTTCTTGCGCACCCTCAAATATACGCTGCCACACCATCCCACTTTAGTTCCTCCGACACTCCCCCCTAAACAGAGCTGGACACGCCCACTTTTCTGACTTTTTCCAAAGTAGAGGTGTGAAAACACCCTGCTGAATCGAGGGAGTTTCATGGCCCTTTAAACACTGTTCACTTTCAGATTTAAGCCCTAGCTGGATATTTCACTTCACTTAGATCTGTGTTACACACTACATGGAAGCTCATTTTCAAAAACCCACATTAGGGGCTCTTTAAAATCTCCTCCCTCTGTTTTTGTTGTCGTTTTCCACAGGTTGACCACACTGAGCAGCATGTCTGCGTCTGATGAGCTGGACGACTCTCAGGTTCGCCAGATGCTCTTCGATCTGGAGTCTGCATACAACGCCTTCAATCGTTTCCTACACTCCTCCTAAACGCTCCGACCCTTTCAGAGCTCCTTTTCACCAGCTTTTAACATGTTGCCCTTGTTTCGGAAACATTGATCTGTTATATAGAAATCCCAATTAATGTACTGTTTACTAAAGCTTCTAATATTCAGTAAGGATTGTATCACTCTGACACTTGTTTTCTCCTTTATTTCTGTCACAATAGACTGACGTAACCAGTAGGCATATGCATTTAGTTCAGGGTGGGCTTTATAAGGATCAGTGTATTATAGAAAGATGTTAAATGAACATACTTTATGGATCACCTGATATATATAATACAGCAAGGATTGATTAGGAGTTGTCACTACTGGATTTTATTTGGCAATACACTGCAGTATAGTTCAGTTAATTGATGTATTTACTGACAAACAATGAACAATTTATAACAGTGTGTGCTCGTCTTATTCACATTAGTAAAACTACAGTTGTTCATGCACAGTTTTGGATTTTATTAATGCATTAGTAAGTGTTAAACTATGATTAATACATGCTGATTTGTTCATGTTTGTAAATACATTAACTAATGGAGCCTTATTGTAAAGTGTGTCCTTTTATTTTAAGCATATAAACCCATTTTGGTCAGCTTCAGACTTTCTTTTTTGTTAAAATATTATTTCCCACCGTATTTAATTGTGCATTTAAAGTACTTTAACATTTGCTGGTTGATAACCTTGACTTTTATATCAGATCTTGATTGAGAACTGTACTCTTTTTCTTGGCACGGTGTTGGTCTGTCTCTCTTCGGTATGTAATAAGTCATATTTATTAAATTACCATTGTAAATAAAATAGTTTTGAAATAAACTACATGGCTTTCAAACCTAATTTGTCCTACTGTATGTGATTTGTGTGGAATCAATCAAAATTGAAATAATTATATTGAAATAATAATGCCTACCTGCTTACAGCATGCAGTAATATGTCACTACTGTCATTTTGTTATGTCTGTATGTGAGGAGAGACCTTTGCACGCTAAAATGTTTTAGGAAATAAATAATAAGCAGCTCGGCTCTCAGAACACGGTAAATATAGTAAGTGTATTTCTGCACACACATTATAACCTGCTGTTTTACTCCACTGAACTCCATTTACTAAGGGGTTAATGCTAACAACTGATGATTGGCAGTAAAAATTACACCTTTTAATCCCAACAGGGAAAGCCACCGATAATCATGCATGCATGGATTATGCTTACTGGCCACTTTATTGGGTACACCTGTCCAACTGCTTGTAATTGCACATTTCTAATCAGCCAATCACAGTGTAGCAACTTATAAGACACGTATGGACAAGACGATCTGCTGCAGTTCAAAGCAAGCATCAGAATAGGGAAGAAAGGGGATTTAGGTGACTTTGAACGGTTGTTGGTGCCAGACGGGCTGGTCAGAGTATTTCAGAAACTGCTGATCTACTGGGATTTTCACGCACAACCATCTCTAGGGTTTACAGAGAATGGTCAGACGAAGAGGAAATATCCAGTGAGCGGCAGTTATGTGGGCGCAAATGCCTTGATGATGCCAGAGGTCAGAGGAGAATGGCCAGACTGGTTCCAGCTGATAGAAAGGCAACAGTAACTCAAATAAGCACTCGCTACAACCGAGCTCTGCAGAAGAGCATCTCTGAACACATCAACAACATGAAAGCATGGATCCATCCTGCCTTGTATCAGCGGTTCAGGCTGGTGGTGGTGGTGTAATGGTGTGGGGGAGATTTTCTGGGCACACTTTGGGCTCATTAGTACCAATTGGGCATCGTGTCTACGCCACAGCCTACCTGAGTATTGCTGCTGACCATGTCCATCCCTTTATGACCACAGTGTCTCCATCTTCTGGATAACGCACCATGTCAAGCGGGAATCATCTCAGACTGGTTTCTTAAACATGACAATGAGTTCACTGTACTCAAATGGCCTCCACAGTCACCAGAGCTCAATCCAATAGAGCAGCTTTGGGATGTGGTGGAACGGGAGATTGGCATCATGGATGTGCAGCCGACAAATCTGCAGCAACTGCGTGATGCTATCATGTAAATATGTAGCAAAATCTCTGAGGAATATTTCCAGTAGCATCTTGAATCTACGCCACTAAGGATTAAGGCAGTTCTGAAGGCAAAATAGGGTCCAACCCGGTAGTAATGTGTACCTAATAAAGTGGCCGGTGAGTGCTCTCATGGCTTAGCAATCAATGAATGATGTTATAATGTAAGTGTAGATAAGTTGAACAATACACAAGGCTTAAAATGTTATAATTTGATACAGTATTTTACGTAAACCAATATTTCCAAAATATGCTAATGTGCTCTCACGTTTTGGAAGCTGCGGCTCCTTTAAGAGTTTGCCTCATCTGTGTATGTACGTCTCCATGACGACGAACAATGACAAAACCAAGCGATGCGTAACTTTGAGCAGGCCACGGGCAGCAAATGACAACAGTGAACTCCAAACGACACAAAAACTGGATGTTATTTACATCAAGTCGGCTTTAAAATTTATGTAACTCCGTTTTAAATGTTTAGACGGCAAATAGTGATTAAGATTAGCGCGCGATAAATTGGTATTTACCTCAGAGAATTGCTCATAAGTTCACTCATAGGTGGTTAATCGGCATCGTGATGTCTCGTTGTTAGATTTTTTATGCATTAAAAGCTTTTTCACTTTATTCCTGCCATGGTTAATCTCATTCAGGTTAATATTAAGTGTTAAAACAGGTAAAAAAGCGGGAATGAACATCACAGAAGTGGAAGAACACATTAGCTCGAAGTATGAAATCAAGAGAAGGCTGGGGAAAGGGGTAAGTTATCTTCTAACGCACATGCTGTTTTTTATTATGTAAATAATGTGTTTTAATCCGATGTATAAACAGTATAAATGTATTTAAACCCTCATAATAATTTGAAAACACGTTTAGCTTAATATTTTCCTGCTAAACTCGTTGTAAGTTTATGTAATTAGAAACTTTTCGCTATTTAGTTAAACGTTTGCCATTTACCATGTTTTGCCATAATTTACTCTACTATTAGTCTGTAAGAACATGAGAATTACCTGCTACAAACCCTATCTGAATTATTCATGACTCATGATTGCTCGGGAACAGTCTAATGAAACCTACACATTCATTTCTAACAAAACAACATCAAATATAATAAACATCAAAATAATGACATTTTATTTGCTTACACTATCACTTACAGATTAAAAAGTGATGGAAGTTTACATATAAACATGTTTGATGGTGCAAAGGCTAAATATATTCGACACTCACTTAACTTTATAGAACATTAGTACTGTTACGTTTATTTCTATTAGTAGTATTACTATAGTAAAATATTAGTTCCAGACAGACCCAGATCTAAAATGAAACATGTAATGTGTGTTATATCTGTTTATAAATAATTATTTCGAACATTTGTTTTTAAAGTTGAAATGTTATTGCGTCTTCTCTGGGTCAAAGCTGGCCTGAAAGCATTATGAGTGTGTACAGCGGTCAAGAATAAACCGTCAGTCTAATCTCGTCTAATCTATATAAAATCTTGGGAATAATTTGTATGAAATCCCCTCTAAGACACACACAGCAGTCATGTTTAGTTGTTTCTCTTCATTGTTTTGCACTGGTTATACGCTTGAAGCAACCCTTTATTTATGCACTTTAAATAGTTCCTTTTTAACACATTTCCCTTTGTAAATATAGCTCAAATAAGAGACTCTGGGTAAAAATGAAATCTATAAAATATGAAAAGATATGTGTACAAATGAAAGCCACTGTTAGATCTAGTAATAGCAGTCTGTAAACCTCGTAGATCTCATAAAACCCTGTCTATACACTAAATAAATAAACTGCAGTCAGCACAGATGACTTAAATGAGGGTTTCTTGGCAACCCAGCCTAGATAATGGGCCATTTAGTTACGCATGGTCTGTTTTTAAAATCAAAAATGTCATTACTGTGTACTGTTTTTCATTTCTCGCAGGCGTATGGAATTGTCTGGAAGGCCGTGGACAGAAAAAGTGGAGAGACTGTCGCTGTGAAGAAAATCTTTGATGCCTTTAGGAACAGAACAGACGCTCAGGTTGGAGACTTTGACAGGATATACTGTAAAAGAGTACTGTTGATTGCAGGGTGCGAGTTACAGGGGGGTTAGGGAGGACTGATCCCCCTAATTAACATTTGATTACCCCTGAAGGATGTGAAAACCAGATGTATAGGGGTCAGTCCTTTAATATTGAGAAATACTTTTCTCAGATCTGTATCTTAAATAATAATATCAATAATTAAAATGGGGCGACGCAGTGGCGACGTAGCTAGTGCTGTCGCCTCACAGCAAGAAGGTCGCTTGTTCGCTAGTTCAAACCTCGGCTTAGTTGGCGTTTCTGTGTGGAGTTTGCATGTTCTCCCTGCATTCGCATGGATTTCCTTCGGGTGAACTATGAACTATGAAAAGAACTATGTAGCTCTGAGTGTTTCCCAAAACCCTTAGTTTCTTTGTTGCAGGTCCATCACTTGAACCACGTTAGTTATAACGTAAAGCGCCTATAATGATACTCTAAATGGGGTGGAGGAACCACTTCTTTTAGAGAAAACCCAATCATTTCTTTGTGCAAATTATATTGTTTTACACTCACACGAATTTAAAATGAAATCCAATATTAGATTTGGTAAAAACATGCACTCGCTTCCCATATTAATGGAAATATATGTAAATGGCACATATAGGGCCTGTGTTTGCTTTACTAATATTATTGAGAAGTTGGAACATTACATATTCTATTCTCAAACATAAAATCAATTACAAAAGATAACGTTTTCTAATATTATTTAAATCATATATATAAATAAATATATAATAATATATCTAACAATATATGTAACAATATATATAAATAGAGAAATAATGAGGCTATTTATTATAAAATAAAATGTAATGATAAAAAATCTTACTTTAATAATATTAATGATGATGATGATGATTTTTATTATTATTTTTTTAAAGTAGGATATTGTTTACTTATTTATTTATTTATTTTTAAAAGTCTTCTTTTATTATTTTATTATTTTTTTAAGTAGGATATTGTTTATTTATTTATTTATTTTTTCTAAAGTCTTCTTTTATTATTTTATTATTATTTTAAGTAGGATATTGTTTATTTATTTATTTATATATATTTTTAAAGTCTTCTTTTACAATTTAACACATGTAAACCACTGCAGAAAGCTCTAATCAGCAAGGCCATGTCATTTACAGTACAGATAAGCTTTGGAGACGTAGCATAAATTCTGCTTTTAAATTATAGGTCACCTACAGCTTTCGTCATGAAGCTGTGTTCAAAATGACATCAATGTTTTCAAAGTGCACTGCAAAGGGAGCACAAATGTAAACATGAAGATCGCTAAAACTGAACTGTAAAAATAGTTTGAAAGCAAACTACACCTAAGAGAGATGACCTTAATGCTTTTTTATTTTTAATGATACCAACTGTAAATGTTAGAATGTTCTAAATGAATAGGGCATAGGGGGGAAAAGTGGGAATAGAACACAGCCACGAACTATGTTTTTAACTACAGCTCCAGAGCTGTAGTTGCGATTGCTCAAGTTTGTGACGCAGTTTGTGAATGTTCGTTAAAGCGACGGATTTGGGAAATGGCAAATCAACAAACTATGTTTGTAACGACGGAACTTGCGACCTTAGTTAGCGAATGAAGGTTTTGGGAAACGCACCCCTGGTTGTTTGTATGAATGAGTAAACGTTCTGTAAGTTGCAATGTAAACTTAAAAGTGTTAAAAGTACATTTACAGCATGTTCATTTCTTTAACTCCCACAGAGAACATTCAGAGAAATTATGTTCCTCCAGGTAAGAATATTCACCAACATATTTAGCTGAAATCATAATTATCAGCCCTCCTGTAAAAAATTATCTTTATTTTAATTATGTTTTTTTCCCAACATTTTGAAAATGACTTGTCTAATAAATAATAATTAATAAATTGTCTAAATAAATTCTTGTAAATTGTTTTAGTTAGGTTAAATAGGGTATTTTGGCAAGCCATTGAACAACAGTGGTTTACCCTGTAGCCAATTGAGAAAACAAGAGGGGATAGTGACCTTATGAGTTTTAAAAAAAATAATGTTTTGTTTCTTCAGCCAAACAAAAAAAAAAAAGATATATATATGACTTTTTCCAGAAGAAAAATATAATAGGAAATACTGTGAACATTTTCTTTGCTCTACAATAAAAGTGTTAGAAAAAAAGTTTATGCTCAAACTACTTTTCCTTTTACAGGAGTTTGGAGATCATCCTAATATAATAAAATTACTAAACGTCATCAGAGCCCAAAACGACAAAGATATTTACCTTATATTTGAATTCATGGGTAAGAGACCATTTGAGTGATCTATGCTTCAGTATTTTTTGCTTATATTGTATATTAATTAATTATTTGCATATATGCAACATTCATAAATCGTCATTATTTAGTTATAATTTTGTTGTCATGTAATTTTGTTGACTTTTTCATCATTTTATCGACTCTTTTCTTTTCAGACACAGACCTACATGCAGTGATAAAGAAAGGAAATCTATTAAAAGACATTCATAAGCGTTATGTAATGTACCAACTTCTTAAAGCAACAAAATATCTGCATTCAGGCAATGTCATTCACAGAGACCAAAAGGTATGTTGTTGTACTCAACGTTTAACACTTCTTCATTCTTATTAGAAGTGTTTAGATCAACCCTTGAATTATTTGTTTGAATTAATTATGTATTTTTCTTTCTTTTAGCCGTCCAACATCTTATTAGACTCAGATTGCTTCGTGAAGCTGTGTGATTTCGGTTTGGCGAGATCTCTGTACCAAATCCAAGAGGATGCTGGGAATCCTGCATTAACAGAGTATGTTGCAACACGATGGTATCGAGCTCCTGAAATACTTCTGGGATCCTCAAGGTGTGTGAATTCCAAAATATACTCCTTTTAAAGCATTTTTTTTTAGCTTTATGCACTTTTAGCTTTATTTAGTGTGTCATGTTGCTGTTTGGGTGTGAAAAACATCTTACAATGTACAAAGCAGGAGTTTGTTTTGTTTCTGAATGAACTCCAATACCTCCATTGTTGACTTGAGTTTCGCAAAACAACAAACACGACATGTCACACTATGCACAATTTAAATAACTGCCAGCCAATAACTGCTAGAGGAAAGTGTTGTCTTCATTATTGCATGACTCTATTATACTGATACACATGCAACTTTTGGATTTTCAATGCTGTAACAAATATTACATCACTATGTGTGTTGTTGTTTGCTTTTTGACACAACCTTAAATCTAATCACTCAAATCAAATCAAATCACTTTTATTGTCACATCATCAGCAGCACGTGTGATACGATGAGTGAAAAGCTTAGGTGCTGGCTCCAGACAGTGCAAATACAACGACAGTGCAAAATACAGACAATGCAAAATGCAACAGCATACTCCAAAAAAAAAACAGGACAATGTAAAATTGACAGCGATTATGTACAATGAATAGGTGTACACATAGTTGTAGGCAGTATTGTTTTAAGTATGGCTTGGTTTAAGCGCAGTGCATGTTACATATTGATGGTGTGGAGTGAGGGGTATGGAAGAGTCTGTGTGTGGTGTGTTAAGTGTTCATCAGAGCCTGATAGTCTGAGGGAAGAAGCTTTCCTTCAGTCGGCTGGTGCGGGATTGGTTGCTGCGGAACCGTCTGCCTGAGAGTAGCAGAGAGAAAAGTGTATGGCTTGGGTGGCTGGAGTCGCTGATGATTCTCTTGACTTTCCTCATGCACCGCCTGGTGTAGATGTCCTAGAGGAAGGGAAGCTCACCTCCTACTACGCGTCCAGCAGTTCGGACAATCCTATGTAGGCCTTTGCGATTGCTGCTGGTGCTGTTTCCATACTAGGTGGTGATACAGCCAGACAGGATGCTCTCCACAGTGCAGGTGTAGAACGAGCGGAGGATGTGGGGGCTCATTCCAAACCTCCTGAGACGCCTGAGGAAGAAGAGTCCAAGAGTCCAAGAAACTTGAATTTGCTGACTCTCTCCATTGGTCTCCCGTTGATGGTGATGGTGGTGTGTTCTCTCTTCTCTCTCCTTGAAATCTTCCACCAGCTCCTTGGTTTTGCTGATGTTGAGTGAAATATACACACAGATACTTTGTGTGTATCTGAGTTGATATCTGACAGCTGGTTTCTCTGTGTGTGTGCTTTTATATCTGTGTTTTTAGAAAATCAAATATTTTCAGTTTTTTTCAAGGCGTTAAAATGCATGCAGATATGTTTTTATCCAAGTATATAAAGGGCCCACCCACTTCTGGAACAGGAGGCGGAGAAACAGAAGCTCATTTGCATTTAAAGAGACGCACACATCAAAACAGTGTGATTTTACTTTGACGTAATCATTGCATAATTAATAAATGATCTGTAGGATATGTCGAGCTGAAACTTGAGACTTCAATTATAAAAGCGACATAATATGACCCCACATCAAAATGCATTGATCTTCCAACCCAAGCTCATTCTGGAAACGTAGCCCCGCGGACGTTTCTGGAGACCGCGATTTACGTGGCCGGAGGTACGTACGGACGCGTTTAGTTTTTTTCAAGCAAGCGCTGCAGGGCGGTGTGGCCGACGCGCTCGCCGGCCGACGGCTCGCCTCCAAGTGGAGGGCTTTCACAATGCAACCAGTTTGTCCGCCCCGGAGGAGGAGGAAGAGGAGCCGGCCGGGGAACAGCGGTTCCGGAAATCAGGTAAGACGAAAAACGGAATCCGAAAAATAAGGGCGAGAACGCGGCGGGATCCGAAAACGCGGTCGAAATTGAAGACGAGGGCTTTTGCTTTTTGTTTTTTTTCTGGACGGCTTTTGCGAACCGTCGCTCGGGTTTAGGGAAGGAGGAGGAGGAAGAGGAGGGCGGCCGAGACGGCCGATCCGGCAGCTTTTCGCGCGAGAACTGCGCGGCCGAGACGCGAAAAAGCGCGCACAGCGGCCTCTCGCGGATCCGCGAAAACAAAAACCGCTCGAATACGTACCTCCCGGGACGTAAATCGCGGTCCGCAGAATCATCCGCAGGGCTACGTTTCCACAATGAGCCCGGGTTGTGATCTTCATATATATTATTAATAATGAGTCCTATGTTTGTACAGGTACACAAAAGGTGTGGACATGTGGAGTATAGGATGCATCCTGGCAGAGATGCTGCTGGGCAAACCGCTTTTCCCTGGGACGTCTACCATTAATCAAATAGAAAAAATCATGAACGTCATTCCACATCCTTCGACAGAGGGTTTGTTTCTTTCTCATGTAAAAACTTTATATAAAAAAAAAATATATAAATAATGTTTTTCAGACAACAATTAAGATAACTGGCCACAATGCCTGTTTAGTTAATTCATTCATTAATTTTCCTTCGGTTAGTCGCTTTATTAATCAGGGGTCATCACAGCCGATGCGCTTCCAGCTGCAACCCGGTACTGGGAAACATCCATACACACTCGCATTTACACACACACTCATACACGACGATCAATTTAGTTCATCAATTCCCCAATAGCGCATGTGTTTGGACTGTGGGGGAACCCGGAGCACCCGGAGGAAACCCACTCCAACACGGAGAGAACATGCAAACTCCACACAGAGAAATGCCAATTGATTCAACCGGGACTTGAACCAGTGACCTTCTTGGTGTGAGGTGACAGTGCTAACCACTGAGCCACCGCCCTCTTTGTTTTATAAGCAAATCAAATAACATTATACTGACACCACTGTTTTTGTTTGTCATAGATGTGTTGGCCATCAGATCAGAGTACGGGGCGTCTGTGATTCAGAGAATGCTGCTTAGGTATGTCATGTTAATATTTAATAGCTTGTCTTCATATTTTGCTCAGCTGACTCTGCTGTCATGATATATGTGTTTAGACCGCAGGTGCCATTAGATGAGATTCTGCCGGCCTCAGTGCCACCTGATGCCCTTGATTTACTGCAACGCCTGCTGCTTTTCAATCCAGACAAGAGACTCAGCGCAGAAGAAGCTCTGCAGCATCCGTATGTGTCCAAGTGAGTCAACCTTCTGCAGCATTTATTTAATGATTTGAGTTTGCCATTGTAATATTTGTATTATGTTATAATAGTTTTGATGAAGTACTAGCTGACATTCTAGTGGAAAAAAAACAAAATCATTGACTGTGATTAAAGCCTATAAAAATAGCCTGTAATTCAAGTTATGAAAGAAATATTTCCCTGTATGTGATTTTATAGGATATGAAATAGTTCTGTAAGATCACACAAGCAAGAGTGCAACTTCCCTGAATATCCACATAAACACCACTGCAAAGTTCATGTTTAGTGAGTCAATTTAGACAAAATATATTGTCTGCTTCATTCCTGATGGAATTTGTTTAGTAATTATTCAGTCGAGTCATTTATTCAACTATTCATTTATGAATGCAGTCACTTGTTTCTTGTTTGAAGGTTGTGACGTGGTGTGTTCTGCAGTTAACCCATCCAAGTGTACACATACACACACATGCACTCTGAGCAGTGGTGTGTTTTAATTCTTGTTATTGAAAAAAAATAAATAAATAAAATAATATATATATATATATATATATATATATATATATATATATATATATATATATATATATATATATATATATGCTCACCGGCCACTTTATTAGGTACACCTGTCCGACTGCTCTTTAACTCAAATTTCTAATCAGCCAATCACATGGCAGCAACTGAATGCATTTAGGCATGTAGACATGGTCAAGACGATCTGCTGCAGTTCAAACTGAGCATCAGAATGGGGAAGAAAGGGGATTTAGGTGACTTTGAACATGGCATGATTGTTGGTGCCAGACGGGCTGCTCTGTGTATTTCAGAAACTGCTGATCTACTGCCATTTTCACGCACAACCATCTCTAGGGTTATCCATCCCTTTATGAGCACAGTGTCTCCATCTTCTGATGGCAGCAGGATAACGCACCATGTCATAAAGCGTGAATCATCTCAGACTGGTTTCTTGAACATGACAATGAGTTCACTGTACTCAAATGGCCTCCACAGTCACCAGAGCTCAATCCAATAGAGCAACTTTGGGATGAGGTGGAAAGGGAGATTGGCATCATGGATGTGCAGCTGAAAAATCTGCTGCAACTATGTGATGCTATCATGTCAATATGGAGCGAAATCTCTGAGGAGTATTTCCAGTAGCTTGTTGAATCTCTGCCATGAAGGATGAAGGCAAAATGGGTCCAACCCGGTACTAGTAAGGATTACCTAATAAAGTAGGTGTACAAAGGTGGACCATATATTTACATAAAAAGTCATCATGAAATCCCATCTGAACCTATTAGCTTTCTTAATTCATAGCCCTGGACTTATACATGCACATTGTTTTTAGTATATTAAAATATAGTATGTAGTAATGAAAAGCTGTTGATTATTCAGATTCTTAAAATATATCATTCATTTATTAATATATAATATATAACCTTATTTGAGGTAAAGGTAAAAAACATATTATTTTCTCTTAATTCTTGCAAGATTTCACAACCCATCCAGCGAGCCCAGTTTGCTCTATGACGTCATTTTGCCCGTGGATGATGACGTCCAGCTCTCCGTTACACAATACAGAAACAAACTCTATGAGGTAAGAAGAAACTTTAGGTTTGCTACTTTGGTAGCAGCCATGATGTTGTGTGTACACAGTCATGTGATTCTGTGTTATGTTAACAAATGCTGTGTCACAGTGACACAAATCCTTCCTTCTGAACTTAATCAAAAATAATCACTCACTGAAGCACGCTCTACCATGCAAAATGTTGTATTATTAATAATCAAGCATATTAAATAGTCTCTTTTCGCAATGATGTCATTTCACTTCCTCCTATTGGCAATGCAGTGTATTTTTAGCTTTGTTTACCTTAACCTTAAATCATCTGAAAATATTTACTAAAGTAAAGTTTGGAAATGATTCTTTAAGTTGTTAATAATATGCATAAGCTATGGTTTATCAAGGAAAGTATATTCAATGCAATTCAATTCATCTTTATTTGTATAACGCTTTTACAATGTAGATTGTGTCAAAGCAGCTTAACATAGAAGTTCTACTAGATTGAAACAGTGTCAGTCTAGTTTTCAGAGTAGAAGTTCAGTTCAGTTCAGTTCAGTTCAGTGTGGTTTAAATTTCACTGCTGAAAGTCCTAACACTGAAGAGCAAATCCATTGATACACTTACAAGTATACTACTGGTATATAGATGTTAGGGTAACACTTTACAATAAGGTGTATTAGTTAATGCATTTACTAACATGAACTAATCATGAACAACACATGTACAGCATTTATTAATCATAATACTAATGCATTATTAACATCCAAACTCATGCTTGTTAACATTAGTTAATGCACCGTGAGTTAACATGAACTAACAATGAACTACTGTATTTTCATTAACTAACATGAACAAATACAGTAGTAAATGTATTGTTCATTGTTTGTTCATGTTAGTAAATGCAATAATTAACATTAACTAATGAACCTTATTGTAAAGTGTGACCGATGTTAGTATATCTACTGCTATTTTAGTATACTAAAATATGTACTTCATATAATTAACTTTTAAATTTTGTAGGGTTACACTGTGAATAAGCAGTTTTTCGTATTTTGTTATAAAGGTTTTATGTTGTAGTTGTTTTATCCTTTTAAATTGAATTGATGGGATCAATATCTAACCATAAATATATGGAAAACATCTGTGAACCCACATGAAAAAATGCTATATTTGTGGTATATAGGGCAAAGACGCATCTCATCCAAAATAAACCTTTGTTTTGAGATAAGATATGTTTGTAGTATATTTCTTTATGTGTATACGTAATACACAAACGCATACAAAAAACAAAACCATGCAAAACTGTATATATTTGTGCATATATATTTACATTAATATGCAATTTATATAACTAAACATTTTCTCAGGTACAGTTGAAGTCAGAATTATTATGTTTGCAACCTTTACACCGATTAATTCAGTTTATTTCCTCAATAATAGATTTATTTTTACATTGATGCTGCTATGAATATAAGGTTTTATTTTAAATTATAATGTTATTCTTTACAATAAAAATGTTTTACTGAATTTTCACCTAATAAACAAAGCCTTAACCACTTAAACTCTCTGTGACGTCATCGACTTTCGCTTTCAGATATAAAGGGCTAGCAGTGCACCAGACCTCCGTAAGTGGTGTCGTTTGAACGTGTAGAATCTATATTTTATGCACATATGCATCACTTTGGTTTTTATTCTACTGTATAAAAGTTATTTACACTTAAATACACAGTATTTTGGAGACCCGAGCTGGGTATTGAACTTTGGTTCATTTTCATATTTTTCATATGACACATGTACAAGTTATAGCTCAAATGAAAGCTCTTGCCGGTGCTCATACGGTTCTAGCATTCTTTTTACTGAATTATATTCACATATCAATCAGTTGCCGAATGAATCGCCGTGTTTCCATGGTGCAGAAGTGAAAACAAAACATTCATGATCAATAAGCAGCCCCAGATAGCACAGACAGCTGTCATCTCTTACCTTATGCTGTGCGCTTCAGGGCCATTTCTCCTCTGTTTTTGAGGTGATGTGCATAAGTAATTCTTTTATATGTCTGACGTGCTCCAAACACAGTGAATTATGTTTGATCAAACAAAACAATAGTGAAATATGAAAACAATGATCGGTCTCTGTGGCTTGTACAGCACCTCTCATCAGTTGGAATACAATAACTTTTGCATAGATTATGGTGGAGACATTTTTCTTTTTTCCTATGATTACAGACATGTGCAGAAACCACCAACATTAATTACAGCACGCTAGAGCACACACAACCTAAAAGATACACTTTCAAATTTGAGTTTATAAAACGAAAATACAAAAAGCGCCTCTTTTTTTAAAGTGTTTATTATAACACAGACAACATATACAGATATTTTGACCACTTTCAACAGTGCTTTATGAAAATTGAAAGGGTTTTCTTTAAAATGATACCAATTTTTTGCATTTACACCTCTTAATGTGTATTTGGGAAACTTTTAAATTTGGGTAGGCAAAATCCAGGCGGAAATCCCCAAATAGCAGCAGAGTTTAACTAGTTAAACCCAACTTCAAAAACAAAAAACAATCCTACCAACCCCAAGACTGTATTTACAGTAATACTGTGATCTTAAATGCTTAAAAAAATTACTTTCCTCCAGATGATCGTGGAGAAAAGGGCCAGTCGACAAATGCAGAAGCAGCCTCATATCAGGCAGAAGCTGGAGGAGAAGCCTGCGGAGGTGCATGTGGACGGTGGATTAACCAGAAGCAGTGAAGCAGGTGCTGTTTCTCAGAGGGATCCTGACAGAAAATCTCCCAGGGACAAGAAGAGCATTAATGGAGCCAAAGCTGTCAGCAGACCTGAGCAAACACACTCGTCTCCGGAAACCTCCTATAACCCCATCACACACATGCCCAGTGAGTTCTGCGCAATAATCGTACCCCTTACACACTCACTCATGTGCTTCTTTTTGCATACGGAGTTCACATCACAATTTACTTTTCCACTAAGGGTCAACATCTGGCATATCTTCCCATGGCTTTTTCTCATCTTTGTAAAGATATTTCAAGAGTTCACTCTTAGCTGATGATCTATCAAAAGCTTGTGTGGCATGATGTCCCGGGAGAGAGCCCTGAGCTGAAGGGATCCTCGAGCCAGGGGCTTCCTCCCGTTGGCAGAGAGAGAGGGGAGCCTGAGCTCGGTGGATCTCAGAACTCCCCGGCTCCGGTAGCTGAGGGAACATGTGAAAAAAGGGGTTAGACAAGTGCTTGATTGTTATGCATGTTTTATATCTTTGGATGGTGGGAGGAAACCGGAGAACCCGGGGAAAACCCACGCGGATGTAACCTCGCCAGTCCTACACCACCCGACCCGCTCTGAGCTGGGATCGAACTGGCAACCTTCCGCATGGGAGTTGGTTGCTCTACCAAGGAGGCTAAAGACATGGCCTCTAGCGTCTGTCGCTAGAGCACCTTTTTACTAGCTGGCCTCCGTTACACGGACACGGGGAGAATATACAAACTCCTCACAGAAACGTCTGGCGGGACCAGGACCGGCAGTGTTCTTGCTGTGGGGCTCACAGTGCTAACCTCTGGGCCGCCGTGCCACTTGATCAGTGGTAAAGGAGAAGAATAGGGGAGGAAGGGGGGTTTCTTCCAAACAAAGATAAAATGGACTGAAAACTGTGGTTATTTATAGTAGCTTAGGGCTTATATGATTGGAAGATAATGATTAGCTAATACGAGACCGGCCGTGATAAATCATAAGCACGTGATCCTCTCGAAATTAGGTTATGAATAAACCTCACTTAAAGGAAATTGCATACAGATAAGGGTTAGTTTACCAAAAATGAATATTGCGTTATACTTTGCTCACCCTTTACTTGTTTTTGAGTTTCTTTCTTCTATCGAACACGAGATAAGATGTTTTAAGAAATGTTGGAAACCTGTAACCATTGACTTCCATTGTGTTTGTTTTTCCTGTTATGGACGTCAATGGTTACAGGTTTTCTTAAAAATATCTTTCAAGAGTTCACACTTAGCTGATGATTGATAGTAAAGCTAGTTTGGCGTGCTGTCCCGGGAGAGAGCCCTGAGCTTATAAGATCCTCGAGCCCTGGGCTCCCTCCCGTTGCAAGGCGAGAGGGGAGTTTGAGCTCAGGTAGATCTCGATGACTCCCCTTCTTGCTTGTTGTAGCTAAGTGTCGGATATGGATGCTGAAAGGTGTACTCAGAGTTTAGCTAATGTATTTTGATTAATTGTTTAGGGTGCTTGTTTTTGAACTGTGGGAGGAAACCGGAGGACCCGGGGAAAACTCATGCGACCACGGGGAGAACGAGCAAACTCCGCACAGAAATGCCGTCTGGTTTGGAAAGGAATTAAACCAGGGGCGTTCTTGCTGTGAGGCAACAGTGCTAATCGCTGGCCACCGTGATGCCCGTTTGAAAGGAGGGACAGTAGGGTTGGGGGGGGTGGGGGGGGGAGGGGGGGGTTCTTCAAGACGAAGATATTGAGATGAGAAAGTCTGGTTATTTATAGTGAGTTAAGGATCGTCTGATAGGATAATCAGTCATTAGCTAAAGTTGGAACAGCTGTGAACAATCATAAGCACGTGATCCTCTCGAAATTTGTTTATGAATAAACTTCACTTAGTGTTCTACAGAAGAAGGAAACTCATAAGAGTCTGGAACCAAAGTAAATGTTCATTTTTGGGGGGAACTATCCTTTTAAATTAGCATGGCAGTGGCCTGTAATTACCTACAGTGCACTACGGTGCTGAGAACTGGTTTCTCAGTGGTAAATAAAATCTGAAGTCGCACCAGGCAAAAAAAAAATAATTAATTAAAAAGACACACATTAGGCCCATCCTGGGGTTTAAACCAATCAGAAGTAGTGAATTTAAAATGTGTTAATATGGAAAACAGTCATTTTACATTGTAATTGTCATCATGTATTTTGTCTTTTAGTAGAGAAAAAAGACTTAAATTATAATAAAAAGCTGTTTTCAATTATTTTGCAGATGGTTCAGTCAAATCTCCGTCTCATCTTCTGAGATTAGTGAAGAGGAATCAGGAGAGCGCTGGTGTTCTGCCTGCAGAGGGTGCTAACGGGCCTGTGGTGCGTGCTGCAGTCTCTCCTCACTTGCGTTTTAGTAAAAAAGCTGTATTGTTTGATGTTTGTTTATTGTGTGGTAATATGATGCACATTTTAACTCTCATCTTTGACCTCATATACAGAATTGAAGTCAGAATTGTTTGCCCACTTGTGATTTTATTTTATTTTTTTAATATTTCCCAATTGATGTTTAAAGGGCCATGAAACCCCTCGTTTCAGCAGGATGTTTTCACACCTCTAGTTTAGAAAAAGTCAGGAAAGTGGGTGTGTCTAGCTCTGTTTAGGTGGGAGTGTCGGGGGAGGGAAAATGGGAAGGGTTTGAATAAAAATGGGAGTTCCCATTTGGACACATGCTAATTTTCACAAAGAAAAAACAAACACACACAGGGGAGAAAGACTGTGTTTAATGACAGTGAAATGTTTGATACTGCACCTTGTATAAGAGAAAAAAAAACCTCAGCATTTCTCGATAACTCAGATGCACTCAGTAGGTCAGAAAGCCGTGTGTGTGTAGACAATCCTGTCATGAAATGTGGCGAAAGTTAAACAAGAGGGTCGGCAATAGTTTGCTTACAGTGTTCACGTGTTTACACTCAGAGAGCAGCATTTACAGCGGATCGTTCAGTCCATAATATTGTAGTGATGTTAACGTAAACTAAGTAACTTAGAAATCATTCTGACTAAGGTCTGTCTTTAAACACTGGAAGAGTTCTGCTGACCATACCAACTATAACTTTGCCATCTGAATGAACAAAGAAAGGGCGCTGATCGCACACACTTACCAAATCTGATGAGACGGGACAATCAGCTCATACTGGAGCTGCGTCTTTTTTAAAGGAGACGAGCAGCAAATCCAGATTTCTCCATTTCCAGATGAGAAAAGATCTCGAGTAAAAAAATGTTCCGTAAAAACGTATTGTTGTCGAGCATCGCGTGCACAATCCATATGTGAGTCCAGCTGCGCTCTCATAGAGAGAAAATGAAAACAACACCTTCACTGCAGCATATTATAAAATCAACACTGATGACCCGTATCTCCAAACATTTCTTATTCTTTTCTCATTCCTTTTGGCAACATGACGTGGCATTTCTCTGCCGTCTGAACACTGTTTCAGGTATAGTCTAAGAAAGCTAGCATGCATATTAATGAAGTTGCAGTGCATACACAATAGAGCGCGCTGATGGTTTGAACCAATGACTGTAAAAAATATGGACGACGCGACAGCCCTTTTTCCCATTGAACGCCTTGAGGGCAAAACGCCTGCTTGACGGGCACAAACAGTCGCAAAAGACTGCTGAAATTGGAGCCTTGACATGCGCAGAAGGATTGTCTGATGGAGCCAGAGGAGGAGCCGCGATAATGAGCGGAGTCGAGCTTCCAACCAAACGCTTTATGTAAAATCAACTACGCCCCCCGAACTTCTCAGCATGCGTTTGCTGTCATATCAACACAAATGGATGTAATAACATTAACAAATATGAGGGTTTTATATATTCAATCGCGCCAGCTCCGGGCCGCAGCGCATAACTTACTCGCGGCGTCGCGGGCTGATTCCGGCTTGCATGCGGCAGCGCCGGCTCGCTCGGCCGCCGCATCTGGCTCGATTGACTCGGGCTGGAATCGGGTAGTGAGTCCAGGCATCCGGAGTAGGTCCAGCAGAGGTAACGTTAGTCAGTCTGAGCTCTAAGAGATAAGTCTCCGGCAGGCGAGAATCTAGCCGGAACTGTGTTTTGCTATCTGGGTGGCTAGGCGTGTATCAGCAAACTAATAAAGCCCGAAAAAAGCCCTGAACTTAGCGAATAAACAGTGTTCCACCAGATCATGTATGTCAGAAACTATAGTTTACTGCTGAACTCATTTTGTCATGGTAAAATAACACAGAAATCGAATAATAACATTTCAGTCTACTTCAGTCTCCTGCCGAAGCTCAGACGCTTTGAGAAACTGTCAATCACAGCTGTCAATCACGATGACACGCCCAGCATTAAATTACTGCTAAAAACAAACTGTTTACAAAAATGAAGATCTGCACCTACTTCAGCACAATAACCAGTGCCTTAATCCACCAGAACTATCTTTCGGGACATTTTATTGCAAGTGTAATAATTTTTTTATTTGGGCTCAAGTCTCCTTCATTAACACGGAGGAGGCGGGCTTTATGACTTGTACTGCAGCCAGCCCCCAGGGGGCGATCTAACGGCCGAGACCTTCACTCAAACGTAGGCTTGCGGCACACTTGGTTTGAACCAAGCCATGCTCATGAATCAATGCAACACACTCAGAGACGTAATAAGGCACTCCCAGGCACAGACGTCCAGTCTACATGCTGGAATACATGCTAAGATCTCATGACCGTGACGCAGCATCAAAAATTCGTTTCAAACCGGAATTACAAATTTGCTCAAAATAACGCAAAAACAACCAATTTTCACTTTTTATTGTAATATGTGTGTCCTAATAGTGTTTTTAGCAGTGTGGGACACATATACGATTGTCAACAGCTCAAAACATGTGTTTTGGTGTTTCGTGACCCTTTAACAGAGCATGGGAATTTTTTCACAGTATTTCCTATAATGTTTTTTCTTTTGGAGAAAGTCTTATTTGTTTTATTTTGGCTAGAATAAAAGCAGTTTTTAATTTTATAAAAGCCATTTTAGGGTCATTAATATTAGCCTCCTTAAGCAATATTTGTTTTGGATAGTCAGGACAAGCCACTGTTATACAATGACTTGCCTAATTACCCTAACTTTACCCTAATTAACCTAGTTAAGCCTTTAAATGTCACTTTAAGCTGAATACTAGTGTCTTGAAATAAATATTATTTACTGTCATCATGGCAAAGATCAAATAAATCAGTTATTAGAAATGAGTTATTAACTATTATGATTAGAAATGTGCTGAGAAAATCTGCTCTCCGTTAAATAGAAATTGGGGAAAACATATACAGGGGGTTGAATATTTCTGACTTCAACTGTATTGTGTGTTCTGTCCATCAGGCTGCAGACCCACGCGGTCGATCGGCTCCTGTTGCTCGCACACACTCTTTCTCTCTCACACTCGCGCAGCCACTGAATAATCCCCTGATCCGCAAGGATGAAGCCATTGTTTCCCCCGGGCTGTGTGTCACCTCTGCATGCTTGGTGAGTGGACTCTTTTTGTTTGGGGGAAATGTTTTTATAATCACTGCTATACTGCTTATTAAGCATAAACATCTCCAGTTTACACTGACATGGGTCAAACATGATTCTCTGATTTGTGTTATGTCATTTCAAACTAAATTAGTTAAATGAAATGAGTTTGTTGGGAACGTGAATAATAGTACAGGTGAATTAAATTGTAGTGTATGTGTGTGAATGCAAGAGTTTGTGGGTGTTTCCCTGTATTGGGTTGCGGCTGGAAGGGTATCCGCTGCATTAAACATATGCTGGATAAGTTGGCGGTTCATTCCGCTGTGGCGACCCCTGATTAATAAAGGGACTAAGCCAAAAAGAAAATGAATGAATGACTGACGGATGCTACAGTTTGTCTCACAGGATGTTTTTCTTCTTATCTTGACCGTGCAGAACCACAGGCCTGTTTCTAATTCCCGAGATGCCAAGATTCCTCCGCGGTTCAGCAAGAAGGTTTTCCAGAGTCAAGCCAATGTTTCTGCAGCCGGAGATCCAAGAGCCAAACTGGGCAGCTACTCTCAGGCCTACGGGACCATCAGCAAGACCGGGCTGGACAGTCTGATGAGGAACTGCAACTGAACGCACTGAAGTAAATCATTCATTGGATTTAAAACATTTTGTTTAAGGTAAGAGGCTGCAAACAATTTATATGGGCTGAATTTAAACAAACATATGAAGTTGAACATTATCACATTTAAGCTGATAGTTTAAATTCAGCACACATCTATTGTTTGCCACCACTTACCTTAAAAATATTCGGTAAATCCAATGAATCATTATTTTGGATGGTCATTGTAGTCTCCCAGATGAAAACATGCATTCATAGTCGTCACATGCCATTGTGGAAACTCAGATTAGTGCTGCCAATGACTTTATTTTCATCGATTTCAATTTAGGTGTCAACATTTGGTTTGTAAATATGTGGTGAAAACGTTTAATAAATGTGTCGTGTGCATTTGTGGTGTGCGTCGGCTTTTATTCTTAGCTTTCTAAATAGCAATCATTAAAACTTATATGGGGTGGCAACAGTGGCTCAGTTATTATTATTATTATTATTATTATTATTGTCATTATTACTATTGTTATCATTACTATTATTAATATTATTACTACTATTAATATTATTGTTGTTGTTGTTATTATTATTTTTATAATTACCATTAATATTATTATTATTACCATTAATATTATTATTACAATTTTTTTATTATTAGTATTATTATTAATATTATATTTTTATTACTAATATTATTATTGCTAATATTATTTTATAATTATTTTTATTGTTATTATTATTAATTTTATTATTACTACTATTATTTTTTATTTATTTATTATTATTATTATTACTATTATTATTTATTATTATTATTATTATTATTATTATTTATAGTTTTTGTTATTATTATTATTTTTATTATTACTAATATTATTATGACTATTATTATTATTACTATTATTATTTATTATTATTATTATTATTTATTGTTTTTGTTATTATTATTATTATTATTATTGTTTTATTATTACTATTATTATTATCACTATTATTATTATTATTATTATTTGTTATGATGTGCAGATTTTTCAGAATATTTAAAATAACTAAAACACTGTGAGTGAGAAATGACTAAGATGTTTTCCATACCCTATTATGCCTGCTTTGTTAGGTCAATTTAATAATGCAAAGCATTCCATAACTCTCCATAATATTCCATAATATTTAGCAATATTTGCTTCAGCTTTGACACATATTTAAGCAAACCAGAAGCCACTTTGACCTTTTTTAAGTAACATTTACATATTTCTTTCCAACTCACAGATGATGGATATAATATGCTATTCATTTTATACACAATACAAACATAAGTGCACTACATAATTATACTAGCGACATAAATATTTTGGGCAGCATAGTGTCTCAGTGATTAGCACCGTGGCCTCACAGCCGGAAGGTCAATAGTTTGAGCCTCGGCTGGGTCAGTTGGCATTTCTGTGTGGAGTTTGCATGTTCTCCCTGTGTTGGCGTGGGTTTCCCCAAGGTGCTCTGGTTTCCCCCACAGTCCATACGCATACGCTATAGGGGAATTGGGTAAGCTAAATTGTCCGTAGTGTATGAGTGTGAATGTGAGAGTGTATGGGTGTTTCCCAGTACTGGGTTTTAGCTGAAAGGGCATCTGTTGTTTAAAACAAATGCTGAATAAAGTGGTGGTTCATTCCACTGTGGAGACCCCTGATGAATAAAGGGAAATGAATGAATGAATGAATGAATATTTGCAATAATAAGGATAAGTATATAATATTTTATTAAAGTCAGAGCAATTTTGCCTCCTAATGTTGCTGTAATAAATAAAAACCTAACCCAAAGCCATCACTTTCATTTCTGTAGTGTCTAATAATGTCACTTATGATATTGTTTGGGAATATATTTGCTTTATTTGGATGTCAGAAAGCATCTGCATTCAGAAATGCTCTATTTTTGCAGCAACTCCACTAGTTTACTATTTTTTTTACTAGATTTTACTCGAAACAGTATTTAGTCTGGATTAAAGTGGAAAATTGTAGAACATTCCAGCAATTACGCAATGGGAAAGTTCCTGTAGTCAGTACAGTGCGAAGATGTTGTGTCAGGTGACTCTTCACTTACGTCACAGAGCGGTGGGCGTGGCGAACGGATTCAGAGCAGACACGCATTTACTGCAGCCAACGTCAACACAAGCCAGCGCACGGACAATATTTCTGCCGGTATTTCATAAGAAAACGGCATATTTCACTGCGCGTCGCTTAAACTCAAAGGTAAGTCTGTCTATTTGTCTGCCAAACACTCGCGTTTGTTTATTTCTGAGCAGGTATATTTAAATAGCGCAGTCGGAAAGACATGGCGCTCGTGTTGTCATGGTGCGCAAATCAGGCTTCATGTTTTCAGATCATTATAAGCTCTGCTAACGAACTTATTGGGGTATTTTGGGTTGTAATCTGCTGCGTTTGATATTATATATGTAAATATATGTATGACTTAACAAGTGTGGCTGGTTCATATAATAACGACATACGCAGCGGGCTGCTCCGTTATACAGATTAACACAGATTTATTGTGAGGTTAGGTTAGGTTAGCTTTGCTTTGAGCTGATGAAACGGCTTATTTGTGTTGTGTGTAGATTTAATTTCAGGTATTTTAATGAATTTTCTGACGCACATGTTTAATAGAGGAATTATTGCAGATGTAGTTACTTAAAGCGTATAGAAATGTTTTCTTTAAACCTGTTAAGTTTGTGTGTGAAGGCATTGCACCACATGCTAATGTTTATTTACAAAATAATAACAATAATAATTTGACTAGTCATCTCTAATGATAGACGAACAGTATGAATGGAGTGAACAGCAGATTTCATAATATATGGCAAGCCGTTTTAACTTTAATTCAGATTTTTAAAGTGATCGAAATCTGCAATGTTTATTTTGCCAGTGCACATTGCTATTCTTTAACCTGTGCCAGTTAATCCAGTTAAACAGTTTGTTTTTGGTAATCGTACATCAAAGTCTGATCATTTGTTTTCTCTGCTGATGTCAGAAGCCACATTATTTGTGATATAATAATTTAATAAGCCCCTTTTGCCTGCTAAAGTCTAGATGGGATACAGGTGTGGATACTCGCATCAATATAGCGTTTTTGGGACACTGTAGAACAATAATTACTGTTTTTACTTTACTGTGATGACTGGGTTTATGGTTGGGGAAGGGGTAGACCTTAATAAAGTACTGTTTAATGTGTAATTTAATAAATACTATTAATAATGCTCTTTATTATTACTGTTTTTATGTCACTGTGATGGTTGGGGTAGGGGTAGATCTTAATAAAGTACAGCTTAATGTGTAATTTAATAAATAATATTAATAATACTCTTTATTATTACTGTTTTTTTATGTCACTTTGATGGTTTTGGTAAGGTTAGACGTCAATAAAGTATAGTTTAATGTGTAATTTAATAAATAATATTAATAATACTCTTTATTTTTAATGTTTTTACATCACTGTGATGGTTGGGGTTGGGGTAAACGTTAATAAAGTATAGTTTAATGTGTAATTTAAAAAATAATATTAACAATACTCTTTCTTTTTACTGTTTTTACATTATTGTGATGGTTGGATGTAGGGTTGGGGTAGGGGTAGATGTTAATAGAATACAATTAATTATTAGTTATAATAATTAGTTATTTAATTTAACAAATAATATAAATAATGCTGGTTATCTTCTGGCCACAGCTGTATCCCTTTTTGAGTAGGTTTGGGTTGTTACTAGATTTCACAATAATTTAAAAATGACAATTGTTGTACAGTAATTGTATTTTTGTAAAATTATAGGTAATGATCGGCCTCAGCTGTATCCCTTTTAGCCCCTACTCCTACTCAATATTCCGTTGCAGACTGGAAGTATGTCAACATACAGAAATTAAAGTCTCAACAACATCTGGTTCACACAGGCTTTAGATACTAGTGCACGTTCCTTACCTACTTGTATGTTTATATTTTGTGTTTTATATATGTCAGAGGAGTTGTCGGAAAGCAGAAACTGTAATTGCTTTGCTATAATTATGTATTATTTTATTAATTATAATAAAGTAATTTTGTACGTTTAACTCAATTTGAAATTTAAAACAATAACTTAAACTATACAGATTTCAAAAAGAAAATTACCCATTTTTATTAACAGTTACATTTATTGACAGTGAACGAGTCGGGGGGTTGTAATTTTAGCAGCATTGTCATGACAGCACAGTAGCGGTACTATAAAAAGCACGAACGAGTAGACTAAATAGAAATGCCATTGAAATCAATGAGATTTTTGGCTGATCGTTTTCTGCGGTTGACAATTTGGTGCATCTCTAATAAATGACTGTAAAGCTAGATAATTCATTCATTTATTTTCATTTCGGCTTAGTCCCTTTATTTGGGGTTGCCACAGCGGATTGAAAAAGGTCGCTGGTTCGAGCCTCGGCTGGGTCAGTTGGCGTTTCTGTGTGGAGTTTGCATGTTCTCCCCGCATTCGCGTGGGTTTGCTCCGTGTGCTCTGGTTTCCCCCACAGTCCAAACACATGCGCTATAGGGAAATTGCGTGAGCTAAATTGTCTGTAGTGTATATGTGTGAATGAGAGCGTATAGATGTTTCCCAGTGATGGGTTGCGGTCGGAAGGGCATCCGCTGCGTAAAACATCTGCTGGATAAGTTAGCGGTTCATTCCATTCATTCCCCGGATTAATAAAGGAACTAAGCCAAAAAGAAAATGAATGAATGAATAAATTGATGAAAGTAAACATTACCATGAAGTGAACTTTATTTATACGCTAATTTCGAGAGGAGCACGTGCTTATAATTGTTCTCAGCTATTCCATGAACAATTATCCAGATGATTCCTAACTCACTATAAATAACCAGTTTTCCTATTTCCTATCTCAATGTCTTCGTCTTAAAGAACCCAAACCCCCCCAGTCCCTTCTAAACCAGACGACATTTCTGTGCAGGGTTTTGCTTGTTATCCCCGTGCTCGCGTTAAATTTGACATATAGCTGCCACTTGCACGGCGGACAGGATCTGGCGATTATATGAAGGATTAAACAGAAGCTCTCGTGCTAGATGTGGCAAACAGTTACCTGAAAACTCCATCCCACAGACTTTTCATAGCGGACTTGAAGCCAACGGAAGTCTTATCCACTCTTGGAAAAGTGTAGATGTTGGATTAACATTCAGCACATGGTCACTAGTAAGATGTGTCATTATTTGTAACTTTAGATGTCATGGTTTCTCAAACAAAATCTGTCAGTGTTATCTTCATTCTCATCTTCAGCGCTTTACAGTTATTCGCAGTAGTAGCTCTCTCTGTCATCCCAAGCCTGAAGGCATTGACTGAGTGATTGACAGCTGATATTTCAGTGCTAGAGCAGTGGTGGGCCAATAAGAAGAGCGCGAAGGCGGGGCAAGCATTACGGACTTGGCTTTGTTTACTGCAGCAAGTTGACATGACAACTGTTTTAACCCATTCCTGAGCGCTGCGTTTCGCGTTTCAAGTGCAAAGATGCATTCTGCGTGAATGTCTCCCAAATCCGCGCATGTGGTGAACATTTTGCCGTAAAAACTGGTGCACACAACAATTTTATACACTCGCACACATGCTCCCAAATATATATTTTATTTTGTTCGCAATTTCGAGCCCTGCAATAACGCTCACATGTTAGTTGGAAATAGTTAGTCTGTTTTTAATATTTCTGTGCCAACAGGTACCGAATTCCAGTATTGTGACAACCCTAGTTAGTATTTAAAACAAGTACTAGTGACCAAAAGTAGAAATTACTTTTGTATTGAAATAAATGCTTAAACAGCGTGCCATACATGATCGATCTGTCATTTTATTTTCTCTTCAAACAAAAGAACAGCTGCAGTAATAGTCAAATCCTTATTTGACAACATGCAAATGAAACAAACACACACACACACACACAATAAGGTCAAACTGCATTACGTGGTGTATTGAGTTAGGCTTTGATAACCACTGACACTTCTTAAACTGTAAAAAATGCCTAGTGCTTTAAATGCTTTATTATCTTACCTTTATGGTCCTGTTTCTATTTTAAATGTCTAACAAAATGTCTAGACAAGCAAAACATATCGCCTCGTTTTCAGAAATATAAGTGAGTATAAGTGACACCAAAATAAGCAAGTTTTTTCCTTAAAAAAAGCCAAATAATCTTCCAATGGGGCCAGCTAAATAATCTTGTTCTCTTTTTGGCATATTATTTTGCTTAGACTGTTGGCAGATTATTAAAAAGAAAAAGAAAAATTCACTTTGGCATGTTATTTCATAAAACAGGACAATATGTATTTGCTTGTCTAGAAAAAGTTCTTGATTTAATTTTTTTTTAGATATTTGTACTAGAAGCAAGACAAAACCCAAATAGGAAAGCCTGTTTTTGCAGCGTATCAGCATGACGTTGCAGTTTATTGACGCTCTTCATCATGTGCTTACACACACACACGCACACGCACACACACACACACACACACACACACACACACACACTGGAGCATGGCAGGCATTAAACCCAGTCAGCTTTATCAAAGCAAATCACGGTTTAATTGATTATAATATGTTAGTTTCTCTAAAATGTTTTTCACAGTTCTCATTATTTGCCAAGTCACCACCTACTCCCTGTCCTGGATAACATTCAGGCCTACTCATCATCCCTTTCTACCCCTCTCAGCAAATTATACAGCTCCATAGCCACGTCCATTCCCCAAGCCTTGCTTAAACCATGCTTGCTTGTTTCTTGCCTGACTTTGGAACATTCGTTGTGCATTGGTTTTTACTGTGAGGACCTGCGGTTCTTAAAACATACAGTAAAGGCCTGTTCACACCATGTATGATAACGATAAATAGATCGATTTAAATCATCTTTATTTGTATAGCGCTTTTATAATGTAGATTGTGTCAAAGCAGCTTCACATAGAAGATCATAGTAGATTGAAACTGTCCGTCCAGTGTTCAGAGTTGAAGTTCAGTGTGGATTAATTTTCACTGCTGAGAGTTCAAACACTGAAGAGCAAATCCATCAATACGCAGCTCTACAAGCCCCAAACCAAGCAAGACAGAGGCGACAGTGGAGGAACAAACTTCACCAATTGGTGAAAGTTATGGAAATAAAAACCTGGAAAGTTATGGATATAAAAAACCAGGCTCAGTCGGGCACAACCATTTCTCCTCTGGCCAGAATTCTTGTGCAGAGCTGCAGTCTAGATGCCGGAGGCTGGAGAATGCTGGACACCCATCATGGAGAATCTGCAGGTGTGAGTCGGTCACGGGCGTGTGTTCAGGATCGCCCACAAGATCAATGCGAGGACCTGTCTGTAACTGGGGTCTTACAGTAATTAAACCGCCACAGTAGCTGCTCAGGATACGGCCTGGTCCAAGGTTATGGATACCCCTAGAAGCCCTCTATGTTTGGCATCATCTCTTCACAGGACGTGCACAATAACAACGATGCATATATTATTAAAATGATAATGATCTGTTGATTTTTAGATGATGCGTTTAATAGTGCATTACCTCTTGTGACCAGCAGGTGTCTCCAGTGTGTTTATAGCGCATCTGAACTAGGGGTCTGCATTCTGACCAGATTTCTTGCGGCGCGGGAATAAATTTCCAAATAAAGCACGTTAGCGGTCGGTAACTGTTGCGATTTGAACGGGAGTGGGCGGTCTAACAATATCAATCCTGACTCCCGAGCGAGCGGGCGAACACGCGTATGTATGTGGGTGAATGAGAGAGCGTGATGCTGTGTGTCGCTTGTTTGTTGCTCTCTATGTGTGTATGTGTGTGAATGAGAGAGAGCGCGTGAGGCTGTGTATCGCTTGCTTGGTGCTGTGTGTCTATGTGTGTGTGTGTGTTTATACAGACAGCTTGTTATACACATCAACCCCCACCGCCCATCGTTAAGCCTAGTTCACACTACAGGATTTTAAACATCAGCAAATCGCTGTGCCGTTCACACTACATGACTTGACTTTGTGTCTTTTAATCTCTGTGGTGTTCACACTACGCAACACTCCGTGAACGATCCACAAGAGGGGGGTCACACACTACATGATCTGACAACAACTCATTCCCCATCAGCTCATTCAAGCTACCAAACCACAGCCAATGAAAATTTGAGGGAGGAGTCGTCAGAAAAAGCTGAACACTATTGGCTGCTTGTGTGCTGATGACATCACTGACAGCATTTCAAGCTTTGGAGGAAGCATTTAAAAACATCGTCAAATCAGCTGATTTATCAGCGGATTAATCACTCATCTGCAGGTTCCAGTGGAGAGATACACAGAGAGTTTTTAATTTTTGTAATTTTATAACTCTTTGAAATAAAACTAACATATTTATAACACCCTGCCGTTTTCTAACTATCAGTGTATTTCTTTCTGACATTGTTATTTTTTTTTTATTACAAAACAGTAAAGAACTGATCATTTCTGCCTTAAATTACCATATTGGTCAAAATGACTGCATGCATGTCTGATACTTTTCACTGTGACTTTAAATAAGTGTGCATTTTCTTGCCTAGCAACTTCCTGCTAACATAAACAAAACTTTCTGATGGCAAAAACATCAATTTACTTCAGATATCTTTCAAAACTGCATATTCTGTGCTGTTAAAAAGCTCCTGTTTGAAAGTGAAAATGAAAGCCAAGACCTTTAAGTGTTTTAGTATCTTTACTACATATTTATAGGCTGCATTACCAAAAAAAGATTATATTTTTAGGGTAATGGTGTCATTAAATATGATGCCAGACATTCAAAGCTTAATTTTAATATCTCAATAATAGCTTTGAATGTAAATATGTTGTGACAGTATGGCGTTTTATATAAGAACGGTCAGAATGAGCAGTATAGTAATTCTAATAGTTACAGAATTCTAGCTCCACTGTTAATATAGCCTACTCTCATGTCTGTGCTAACGCAGAATGAAGCGAGTGCACCGATGCCCATTCTGACCAATCACAGATGTTTCTGCTGAGCTCCTGAACACACAGGCACGCGGCTCATGCTGATCTGCTCTCTCATTGGCTGCAGCTCGTCACTACATCTGACCACACGTGGGGTTGAGTCGGCCGACTGCTCTGGAATATTTAGCATGCTGAATGTTGGATTTCCGTCTGCGAGGTGTCGGCGACGCGTCAGCAAGCCTCGTTGATGCATTGTTCAGTAGTTCACACATAAAGAGCGGCGAGCGGCGAGCGCCGAGCACCCGCAGATTTCTTCCCGATCACAGCCCGATCTGTCGGCGAGCTCGTTAACTTCCAAATCGGGCTCAAATCAGGCTTAAAATCCTCTAGTGTGAACTAGGCATTAGCAAGAACGATCGCGGCGGGTAGAAAATGGGGCAGTTATATAAGCGGGACAGAATATAAGCAGGAGCAGTCGGGTTTGGACTAAAACCTGTCGGTAACGGGGTTCACAATTTTGTCCCGTGCAGATCTCTAATCTGAACACATCGAGATAAATATTCACATTGACATATAATCAATCTAATCAACAGTCAGTTTAGCAATGGTAGTCAATTCCCCAGCATTTTCAACACAAACACACTGAAACTAGCACTGGATTTCTACGCTTGTTTTATTTTTTATGCTTTGATTTTTCATCAGGAGATGAACCAACAGTTTAATTAAGGATGCAGTATGTAGGATTTACACCTAGTGGTCGAACTAGGTATTGCAGTCCAAATTGTGGTCTTTTTTCCACCCGTCCCTTCTCTGTGGACTCCATGTACACGCAGGTTGCCAGATTGACGACTCTAATAGGAGCAAGAGTGTTTTTTACGTTTTAGATTATTATTTTATAATTAAAATAACCCTCATGTGTATTTTTATACCTCTGAATCTGCGTCTCATTTTGGAGGGTTCATCTTACAGTCGCAATTTTAGACTTTCCGCATACATTGAGGCAGCCTTCATGACTGAAATAATGATGTCGTGTTTTTCACCAAGGCAAACTGGAGTGCTGGAATATAATTGAGTAAACAGGCAGTGGGCTGGTTATAGAGACCAAAACAAAGGCAGACATTCCAACACAGAACGAACATTTTCAATGGACAATTACTAACTTAGCATTGTTTTTCACATAAACAATTATGGTGACTTAAGATGTTTTTAACATAGACATGACGTTCAATTTAAATGAGTGCCCATCTTCAATGCTTTCTGCATAGATATAAGTTTGTCATATTGTAATTAGCATGTTTCTTAAATATTTATTTAAGAAATTATTTTTATACTCCAGAGTCTTATATTAGTTATATCTTAGTCTTATATGGAGATTATATGGAGAGTCTTATATGGTATATCTTATATTATACCTCAGAAACTTGTATACAGCATCTTTAAGACTTATTTCATCTGAATGTAAAACAGAAGAAAGGAGATATTTGTTTAAATTGTAATTTAGGGTTGACTTTTTAAAAACTACTTTGTCTTAATAAATTTGATCGGGGGCTAAAATACAAATACAATGCTTAAGTTTAACATAAATTCAACGTAAACAACTTTTTTCTGCTGTATCGCCTAGCCTCACATATAACTTGTTTTCTGTCGCTCTATGCCTGCTGCTTTTCAGTAGAGATGACCAAATGCTGGAGCATGTCATTGAGTTGACGGACAATTACAAATGTGTGCTCAGCCACTCTTCAAATCATTCACCTTATCTGATTGAGCTCAGTTCCTGTGCATTGGTTAGCTGGGTTTTGTAGACCACTGTATGCTCATGCATGCATGCAAATGCACAGTCAACCCTGCAGCCGATGCAAAGAGAGCCACGCGCTATGAAATGCACCAGTTTATTTTGCATAAGGTTTTAAAATCTGCTTCATTTAGTGTAGTGTCAAAGCATATGAGAGTAAGGGAACAGCATTTAAGTTTAAGAATCTTCACGCACATGGCCAGATGTAAAATATGTTGAGGTGTTGAAACTAAATGTTTTTTTAAACTTCCAGGCTTATTTGGAAAATACTTTGGAAAAATATAAGGTGATCTCATTTGATCCAGTTTAGTGGATTATTCTGCCGTGTGGCACAGAGCTGCTGGGTTATAAATTTGACATAGATTACAAAATGGACAAAATATGCATGGAAATATCTGACACACATCTCCTCTAGGACTTTTGTGTGACTTCTAGACTCAAATAATGCAATATATCATGATAATGAGCATGCATGACTTTGTTATCTTTACAATAGAGTGAATAATTCAAACTTTTAGAGTTCAGTAATAGTTCTTAAACTGAATGTTCATGTTCTAGAGCACTGTCTGTTGTCAAAAGCTAGTCTAGAGCACTGTCTGCTGTTAAAAGCTAGCCTAGAGCGCCATCTGCTGTTTAACATTAGCCTAGAGCGCCATCTGCTGTCAAAAACAAGCCTAGAGCACCGTCTGCTGTTTGAAAACTAGTCTAGAGCTGTTCAAAACTAGCCTAAAACGCCATCTGCTGTTAAAGACTAGTCTAGAGCACCGTTTGCTGTTTAAAACTAGCCTAGAACATTGTCTGCTGTTAAAAACTAGCCTAGAGCATCGTCTGCTGTTAAAAACTAGCCTAGAGTGCCCTCTGTTGTTTATAAACTAGCCTAGAGCTGTTAAAAACTAGCCTAGAGCGTCATCTGCTGTTTAAAACTAGCCTAGAGCATTGTCTTCTGTTAAAACTAGCGAAGAGCGCCATCTGCTGTTAAAAACTGGCCTAGAGCATCTTCTGCTGTTAAAAACTAGCCTAGAGTGCAGTATGCTGTTCAAAAACTAGTCTAGAGTGCCTTCTGTCATTTATAAACTAGCCTAGAACTGTTAAAAACTAGCCTAGAGCGTAATCTGCTGTTAAAAACTAGGCTATAGCTTCTTCTGTTGTTAAAAATCTAGTCTAGAGCGTTGTTTGCTGTTCAAAACTAGTCTAGAGCACCGTCTGCTGTTAAAAACTAGCCTAGAGCATCTTCTGTTGTTAAACAATCTAGTATAGAGCGCCGTTTGCTCTTCAAAACTAGCCTAAAGCACCGTCTACTGCTATAAACTAGCCTAGAGCATTGTCTGCTGTTAAAAACTAGCCTAGAGTGCCCTTTGTTGTTTATAAACTAGCCTAGAGCTGTTAAAAACTAGCCTAGAGCGTCATCTGCTGTTTAAAACTAGCCTAGAGCATTGTCTTCTGTTAAAACTAGCGAAGAGCGCCATCTGCTGTTAAAAACTGGCCTAGAGCATCTTCTGCTGTTAAAAACTAGTCTAGAGTGCAGTATGCTGTTCAAAAACTAGTCTAGAGTGCCTTCCGTCATTTATAAACTAGCCTAGAACTGTTAAAAACTAGCCTAGAGCGTAATCTGCTGTTAAAAACTAGGCTATAGCTTCTTCTGTTGTTAAAAATCTAGTCTAGAGCGTTGTTTGCTGTTCAAAACTAGTCTAGAGCACCGTCTGCTGTTAAAAACTAGCCTAGAGCATCTTCTGTTGTTAAACAATCTAGTATAGAGCGCCGTTTGCTCTTCAAAACTAGCCTAAAGCACCGTCTACTGCTATAAACTAGTCTAGAGCACCGTCTGCTGTTAAAAACTAGCCTAGAGCATCTTCTGTTGTTAAACAATCTAGTATAGAGCGCCGTTTGCTCTTCAAAACTAGCCTAAAGCACCGTCTACTGCTATAAACTAGCCTAGAGCATTGTCTGCTGTTAAAAACTAGCCTAGAGTGCCCTTTGTTGTTTATAAACTAGCCTAGAGCTGTTAAAAACTAGCCTAGAGCGTCATCTGCTGTTTAAAACTAGCCTAGAGCATTCTCGTCTGTTAAAACTAGCCTAGAGCGCCATCTGCTGTTAAAAACTGGCCTAGAGCATCTTCTGCTGTTAAAAACTAGCCTAGAGCGCTGTCTGCTGTTCAAAAACTAGTCTAGAGTGCCCTCTGTCATTTATAAACTAGCCTAGAGCTGTTAAAAACTAGCCTAGAGCGTAGTCTGCTGTTAACTGTTAAAAAATAGCCTAGAGCTGTTAAAAAATAGCCTAGAGCGTAGTCTGCTGTTAACTGTTAAAAACTAGCCTAGAGCTTATTCTGTTGTTAAAAATCTAGTCTAGAGCGTTGTTTGCTGTTCAAAACTAGTCTAGAGCACCGTCTGCTGTTAAAAACTAGCCTAGAGCCCCGTCTGTTGTTTATAAACTAGCCTAGAGCTGTTAAAAACTAGCCTAGAGTGTCATCTGCTGTTAAAAACTAGCCTAGAGTATTGTCTTCTGCTAAAACTAGCCTAGAGCGCCATCTGCTGTTAAAAACTGGCCTAGAGCATCTTCTGTTGTTTTTTAAACTAGCCTAGAGCTAGTAAAAACTAGCCTAGAGCTTCTTCTGTTGTTTATAAACTAGCCTAGAGCTGTTAAAAACTAGCCTAGAGCTTCTTCTGTTGTTAAAAATCTAGTCTAGAGCATCGTCTGCTGTTATAAACTAGCCTAGAGCCTCTTCTGTTGTTAAAAATCTAGTCTAGAGCGTCGTTTGCTGTTCAAAACTAGTCTAAAGTGCTGTTTGCTGTTAAAAACTAGCCTAGAGTGCCGTCTGCTGTTAAAACAGAATTGATGCCAAATCCAGTGACATTTCACCACTGCTCTACTTGCTGATTAATTAAATGTTAATGACACTTCGAGGATCAAAAATACACACAAAGGCTAAACGAATGTAATATCAATTTCTCCTGACATTGTGAAGCGAAACAACTGATTTGTGTATAAAGGCCAGAAGGTGCTCTCATGTGGAAACTCCAAACACCCACAAAGAAGAAACCAAGGAAATCCCCATGGCCTTTATTTATCAACAGAATATTGAACTGCTTTTATTGATTCAGCCTGACTAATAATCACGGCTATGCAATCATCTCACAGAAGATAATATTACAGACACCTGACTAATATTATGAAGTGAGTTTGTGGTATTTTGTGGCTGGAAGGGCATCCGCTGTGGAAAACATATGCTGAAATAGTTGGTGGTTCATTCCGCTGTAGTGATCTCTGAAATATAGAATAAGCTGAAGGAAATGATTAAACAGTCTGTGATTATGAATGCTATATTGCACAGCTTGTCAGTGAATTACGACCCTCTCCACTCTCAGAAATAAAGGTACACGAGCTGTCACTGGGCTGGTACCTTTCAAAAAGGTACAAATTTGTACCTAAAAGGTCCATATTAATACCTCAAGGGTACATATTAGTACCTAAAAAGTACAAACGTGTTCCTCTTAAAATGTTTAGGTACTAATATATACTTTTGAGGTACCAATATGAACCCTATAAGTACAAATGTGTACCTTTTGAAAAAGTACCACCCCAGTGACAACTCGTGTTGGTTTATTTCTGAGAGTGTGTAGTAAATGTTGCTCCATCTGAAAGCATGTGCTGGAAATGTACTACTGATTACAGAACCGGCTTTACTGGGAAAATGTGGGCAACTCTTGTAAAAATGCATGTTTAATTTGTTTGCATTAAATATTTTAAGGAGTCGTCAAGCTACAAGAGCATCAATGACCTTTTTTTTGTTTGTTTACTTCTTGAAGTTGGAGATTGTTATTAATTTGTTATTGATTAAATACTCTCCATATCTGATCTAATAATGATTTATACACCATAATATATATAAAAAAACATCTGGGGAGGGGCTGTCGCTAACTCAAGAATCCTCAAAATGTCAATATTACAACCAAAACCAAATTGTCAAACATATGCGTGTGGAATGGCCTATTTTTAATGTTATCAGACAATGTTTATTTATTTTTATCTGGAGAGACTTTTTAAATGTGAATCCTTTCAGAATTGTGCAATTATTATCAAACGTAAAGCTGTTCTAGTTTTTATCTTGTTTGTTATTATCTATGGATTTTATCTCATGTATTATTTATTGATGTCGATGACTTATTATTGTTAAAATACTGTTTAATCATAGAAAAGTTACATTTATAAAATATATACGGTAATAATGTAAACTTGATCTGTTTTTTCGCCATGACATAACCAGAGAAGCTGATATGGCAATAAATAAATAAATAAAATCTATCTATCTTTTATTTTTCCCCGTATATTTAAGCTTTTTTAATTGCATCATCGGATCTGAATCTTCCTTTTACCCTTGATTAGTTGTAAAAAGTGACTTTTCTGAACATTATTAATAGTTTGCAGTGCTATATTGTCTGGTGTTGTATATGACGCTATAAACACCCTGTAATAGACTTCAGCACATTATCTGTTGTTTTACAGACATATTACTCATTTCTTATACATTATATTATTTTAAAACTCCCTAAATGTTAATAAAAGTCACTTTGTTAAACTGTAGAGTTGAATTTTCAACATCAAATGTAAACAAAGCTGAGATTAACATCCCATAATGAAATTTGCAAGTTTATTTCTGGTTGTGAATCACAAAATACTGAAACTGTTAACAAATATTTTTAATTTTTAAAGCTCTTTATTTTCAAAATCCTGCATCTCCTCAGGCTGCTCATAAATATACCCAGTGGAAACCCCTCTTGCTTGGTTAATATTACTGTTTAGCTCTGAAACCTGAGGAAGTTTGGAGAAGTGCAGGGATCTAATAGCACTCAGCCGCACAGACCTAATCAACATTTTAAGGCCTTCTCGTCATTTCGTTCGAGCCAGAGATAAACAGACAGCGATGATAATGAACATGGAGATTTAGATTTAACAGATAATAACTTTAGGCTTTCACAATCTGACATCCTCATTTAAAAGCACAAAATTTTGAACGGCTAACAGGACTAAGAGTAAAATGAATGAATAATCACTGCAAAAAGCAGATGATAGAATGGGATTTGCATTAGGATTTGTTGATGTGGAGTTGCTGTATTTAATCCCTGAAGGGAGACGATGGAAAACAGGCCACTGAGTATAACCTGGTGTTTAATGCTGGACAGAGCGCTGATCTGAGATCAAGTCACATGGGATTTGGCATCACAGTAAATGGGACGCTGTTGCATAACTGCTGTTATTCAGAACAGACATTAAACGGGAGAGATTGTGCTCACGTTTATTTGTCGATATTATCATAGGTTTTGGTGTAATCATGTTATGCTAACTAACTTGCATTGTTTGGGTATTGCTTTATTTTACAGTCAATTGTTTGTTTTTTTTTTTTTTAAGATTTATTTTTGGCCTTTTTGCCTTTATTATTAGATAGGACAGATTTTAGACAGGAAGCGAAATGGGAAAGAGAGACAGGGGGTAGGGTAGGGAAATGTCGTCGAGCCGGGATTCGAACTTGTGACGCCCTGACGTGCTATGGCACCATATGTCAGCGCGCTAACCACTAGGCTATTGCGCCGAATGTTGTTTGTTTTGAAACGTCATAGTATTTTACATTTAAATATACGCAGTTTCTTTTTTTTGTTATTGAATATATATGTTATTTTGCCTTTAAAAGCTAACATAAAAATATATATGTTTGCTGTTTGTTCAAACTACTTAATTAAAATAAGCTGAATCAACACAATTCAACATGAGTTTTGGGACAGCTTAATAGTTTCATGCTCAATCCACTTACATTTGTAAAAACTAATGAGTTAACTTAGTTGCTTTGTGTTGTCCCCACACAAAAAAGATAATGTGGAGCCCAGCATTTTTTACAGTAAATACAGAACAACATCCTAAAGTCAAACATTTACTGTATTCAAAATTAATTAATTAATTAATTAATATAAAAAGGGAGGAGATTCATTCATTCATTTTCTTTTCAGCTTAGTCCCTCTTTTATTCTGGGGTGGCCACAGCGGAATGAACCGCCAACTTATCCACCATATGTTTTACACAGCAGTTGCCCTTCCAGCTGCAACTCATACACACTCTTTCACACTCATACACTATGGACAATTTAAGCTTACCCAATTCCCCTATAGCGCATGTGTTTGGACTGTGGGGGAAACCGGAGCACCCTGAGGAAACCCACGCCAACACGGGGAGAACATGCAAACTTCACACAGAAACGGCAACTGTCCCAGCCGGGGCTCAAACCAGCAGCCTTCTTGCTGTGAGGCGATTGTGCTACACACTGCGGCACCGTGCTGCCGGAATAGATACAGTATAAACCTATAGAGAAAATCACATAATTATAATAAAGTTGTCCTGGCAAAACATGAAATATTTTATGATTAAATACAAGTCATGTAAATTCGGAAATCACTAATTTCTCTTTGTGTGCTCATGTGCAACTTTCTCTCATTTGGGATTGTATAATAGAAGAATGACGATTTAATAGCATAATAATGCAACACATTTAATTCTTAAGAATATTTACTATAATTATAATCATTTGATCAATTTAATAATTAGGTATCAGAATGTGAAAAATATATGCTGAACAAAAAATTAAGAGTAATAATACATATTAACAAACAACTGCCTAGTAACAAGAAATAGAAAAAGAGTCACATTTTTAAAACCGTTCATTTACCATACTGACACTGTCACCTCCAATAGAGATTGGATGAAATTAGAGGCTGCACAATAAACTAAAATGTTGCTAATATTGACTTTAATGTATGAGCTATATACACTCACCGGCCACTTTATTAGGTACACCTGCCAAACTTCTCGTTAATGCAAATTTGTAATCAGCCTAACATGATTGAGACGATCTGCTGCAGTTCAAAGCGAGCATCAGAATGGGGAAGAAAGAGGATTTAAGTGAATTTGAATGTGGCATGGTTGTTGGTGCCAGACGGGCTGCTCTGAGTATTTCAGAAACTGCTGATCTACCTGAGTATTGTTGCTGACCATGTCCATCCCTTTATGAGCACAGTGTCTCCATCTTCTGATGGCTACTTCCAGCAGGATAACGCAGCATGTCATAAAGCTCAATCATCTCAGACTGATTTCTTGAGAATGACAATGAGTTCACTGTACTCAAATGGCCTCCACAGTCACCAGAGCTCAATCCAATAGAGCAGCTTTGGGATGTGGTGGAACGGGAGAGTGGCATCTGAATGTGCAGCCGACAAATCTGCAGCAACTGTGTGATGCTATCATGACAATATGGAGCAAAATCTCGAAGGAATATTTCCAGTAGCTTGTTGAATCTCTGCTACGAAGCATTAAGTCACCTCTTAAGGCAAAATGTGGTCCAACACCGTACTAGTAAGGTGTGCCTAATTAAGTAGCCAGTGAGTGTATATTTCATTACCCACAACACTTTCACTTTAATGCACAGACATGTAGAATACAAAAAGTTTTCTTTCCATTACGTGGGCTACCATGCAGCTTTTCAACGCCTTCATGTAACCTAAAGGGTCTCTTAGACACAACACCCATCCCATTCTCAGGTTGACTATTAGCTTCTTTTTATAGTCACACTCTCGCAGCTATAAAGGACGGGGTTTCCCACCATCACATGCATTCAGATGCACACATGCGTACACTTCTACATCAGTATCCACAGCAACCGCACAACCACTAGCACATGCTGTGCTCAACCTTCTCAATGCTGTGCTGCACCCACTGAATCACTGGTGGAAACATGGTTGTGTGTAGTTTGTTAACAGGTTATCGATGTGTTGTTTATTCTCAGTATTCACTCGTAATGTGAATGCCCACTGAATCATGGCCCTTTTTGCCTTCTGGCGGCCTCTTTTGTGCTGAAGCGCAGCATTATTCACTGAACTGATTCTTTGAGTAAACAGACAGAGCTGGATTGTTCACCAGCGGTCGGTCCAGTTAGAGTTGTTCTGATCAGATCATCACAAACAGAGATCGTTTTTCTGGAAAAAAAGTTTTTTTTGTCTTGGTTTGTTTAATTTAGGGTGTGTAAGTCCTGCATGAACTACCTGAGCATTCAGAGTACGTATTTTAATGCTGGAAAGATATTGAACGGTATTTCATCCCTTAGGGCGAGGCAGTGGCGCAGTAGGTAGTGCTGTCGCCTCACAGCAAGAAGGTCGCTGGGTCGCTGGTTCAAACCTCGGCTCAGTTGGCGTTTCTGTGTGGAGTTTGCATGTTCTCCCTGCCTTTGCGTGGGTTTCCTCCGGGTGCTCCGGTTTCCCCCACAGTCCAAACACATGCGCTACAGGTGAATTGGGTTGGCTAAATTGTCCTTAGTCTATAAGTGTGTGTGTGAATGTGTGTGTGGATGTTTCCCAGAGATGGGTTGCGGCTGGATGGGCATCCACTGCGTAAAAACTTGCTGGATAAGTTGGCGGTTCATTCCACTGTGGCGACCCCGGATTAATAAAGGGACTAAGCCGACAAGAAAATGAATGAATGAATTTCATCCCTTTTCATTAATTTGTCAGTCTTATATTTGAAAAAAAGTTGACTAGACATTTCAGTAATTTAGTCAACATAATTCTGCCGGTTTCTTATGAATCTGTCCCCATCCTTTCAACAACCATGAGTGTAATACAAAATTTTACTTTTCTTTTACTCCATTAGATTAAATCAGGACTGATTTTTCCTGTTATTTTACCACAACCTAAGAATTAGAAAATGCAAACTAATTTTAATATTAGTATTATTGTAAATGAAAGTTTTGTTTACAATGAGCCCAAATATGTTATGCAGAATGCCAGAAATAGTGTAGACATATCTCTGTATTGATATAATGATGTGTTTATTTTAATGCTTACAGGGCAAAAATCTGCAGCTCATATTTCTATATCAGTCCTGTCATTCAGTCTTGCCATTCAAATTTGCAATAAATATGCTGCAATAAATAAATGAACAAAAAACAACAATAAAAACTAATATCTCAAATAGTCCCTGCTGTTTTATTTTATTTGTATGTATACATATGTATGTATACACACACACACACACACACACACAAACACACTTGAAGTCAGAATTATCAGCCCCCCTGTTTATTTTTCCCCCAATTTCTGTTTAACAGAGAGCAGATTTTTTTAAGACACTTCTATACATTTTACAGTGTAATTTAAAGGCTTAACTAGGTTAATTAGGTTAACTAGGCAGGTTAGGGTAATTAGGCAGGTTATTGTGTAACGATGGTTTGTTCTATAGACTATCGAAAACAAATATTGCTTAAAGGGGCTAATAATTTTGCCCTTAAGAGGCTTTTAATAAATTAAAAACTGCTTTTAGTCTAGCTGAAATAAAATAAATAAGACTTTTTTCCAAAAGAAAAAATATTATCAGACATACTGTGAAAATGTTCTTGCTCTGTTAAACATAATTTGGGAAAAATTTACAAAAGAAGATAAAAATCAAAGGGGGCCAATAATTCTGACTTTAACTGTATACATACGTTTTATCTTTACATCTTCATATTGTGCTGTACTTTGTGGTGCACTTGTAGTTTTGTCTCAAGAAACATTTTACATCAAGAAATACAATTTGGAAGTAGACTATTTTGTGCTCTGTTTGAATGGCCTTGGCTGAGTGTAGACTCAGAAGTATAGTGATTGGTTAACAGTTTTGCATAACAGTGAGTACACAGAAATCAAGTCAAGTGGAGCTGTTTTGTCATCCCACTGCATGTGTGAACATACAGTGGAGCATACACTTTAACTGTACACATCACTAGGGCCAGACGGAATCTGCGGACATTTAAAAAAAAATCTGCGGATTTATGCGGAATGACTTTGGGAGTATCATAACTAAAACCTTAATATATGAAATGAAAAGTAATACCTTTTTAACTTGTATTTAATGTTTGCAATGCCAATCCAATTAGATCCACTTTATTAGGTAAACAAATCAAGTCTCTCATATAATATCTCTACTAAAAGACAGAAAATATTACTGTAAAAACTGCATGGTAAATAAATCATATGAATATTTTTTTATGATAGTCAATAATATGACTGAAATTAACTTAAAAACTGAATAAATATAGATTTACACACATTTACTCAAGTAAATAAACAGAATCAATGATGGGCTAAAAATCCGCGTGGGCCTACACATAACCTAAGACAGAGCATACAAGTACTTTCACATAAGACAGAACAGTATTGTGCAAGATATTAAGCAAAAGATCTATTTAAGGTTAAATAAAACAAGTAGTGCATCATGATTGTGTGGCACATTCACAAGTAGACATTGTTTTCCTTATTGAGTCCTTGTAAGTTGGGAGTTTAAGTAAGGTTTGCAGTGTATAAATAGAGAGAAGAGTGCTTCTACAGGTGGTTTGTCAAACCCACTCACCTGTGTGAGGCACACTCAGAAATGTTTTATAGAGGTATGAAGTGATTTTAAGAAAGTGTCTGGTGCAAGTGGGTGTTATCTAGGACTATGACCCCTGTGTTAAAATATAAAGGGGACTTTGGTTTCTCTAATCTTTCTGTCTTTCTGTCATCATCAGGATTGCAGTGAGGGAAGGAGACATGTCTCAGGACAAGCAAACCTACCCCATAATGGGGGAAAATAACCCCCTTCACAACAATGTCTACGGGCCCCCCAAAACTGATGCCTTTGGAATGCCTCCTCCAAACTACAGCCAGGGTCCAGGGGCCCCTCCGTATGCGGCACCAGGAACCTATGGTCCACCCGATTATGGCCAGCCTGCCTACGGCCAGCCTCCAGCACCAGGGTTTGGTCCTGGCCCTGGCCCATACCCACAGATGCCATATCCACAGATGCCATACCCGCAAGCAAACTACGCTCAAGGGCCGTACCCTCAGAGCCCATACCAGCAGGGGCCCGGCCAGCCCGCCTTCGGTGTAGATCCTAATGGTAAGTACTATTAGGATATTTCCACATTAGGTTTAAGTTCAGTAGCCAGATTCACAAATAAATGAAGATGTTTTTAGAGCAGGGGTCATCAAACTTGTTCCTGAAGGGGCCGGTGTCCTGCAGATTTTAGCTCCAACCCTAATCAAACACACCTGAACAAGCTAGGGTCTTGCTAGGTATAGTTGAAACACCCTGGTGGATGTGTTGAGGCAAGTTGGAGCTAAACACACTGCAGGGTCACCGGCCCTCCAGGACCAGGATTGGTCACCCCTGTATTAGATGGTTCAGACATTTTACGAAACATGGGACCCTTTAATAATCTATATTGACAGTGATGTACTCCTCCAACCTTAAATCCCCAAAATCCCCTACTCTTACCCCCATACATTTTCTTTATGTGATTTAATTATTTAATTAATTTCTTTTCCTTTTTCGTTTGCATATTTTGTTTTTGTTCATTTGTTTCTGTTTTAAGTTTGTGGTAAAAAAAAAAAAAAAAAAAAAAAACTAAATGAAAATACTTTTTGTTACTGAATACCTCCAATGTAATGTTGCTTTATCAAAAACACAATAAACAAATATAAAAAATCAAATAAAGTGCACACTGGGAGAATTTTTTGCGTTTCACATCATTTTCATAAAAGTGATTTTCATTGGCGATGAGTGCAAAATGAGGGGGGAAATGATTGCACACATTAATTTATTTATTTATTATGTTTTATGTGTCATTTAAAACTGCTTCTATAAAGAACATTTGATGCAGACACTATTAGGTCATTTCCAGATTAGAAAAAAGCCCTGGGTGATGTAGTGGCGCAGTAGGTAGTACTATCACGTCAGAGCAAGAAAGTCGCTGGTTCGAGCCTCGGCTCAGTTGGCGTTTCCGGGTGCTCCGGTTTCCAGGGTTGCCACAGCGGAATGAACTGCCAACTTATCCAGCAAGTTTTTACGCAGCAGATGTCCTTCCAGCCGCAACCCATCTCTGGGAAACATCCACACACACTCATACACTACGGACAATTTAGCCTACCCCAATTCACCTGTGCCGCATGTCTTTGAACTGTGGGGGAAACTGGAGCACCTGGAAACGCCAACTGAGCCGAGGTTCGAACCATCGACCTTCTTCCTGTGAGGCGACAGCACTACCTACTGCGCCACTGCCTCGCCTAACTCATTTATAATAACTGATTTATCTTTGCCATTATGACATAAAAATAATAAATAATATTAGATTAGATATTCTTCAAGACACTTCTATACAGCTTAAAGTGACATTTAAAGGCTTAACTAGGGTAATTAGGTAGGTTAGGGTAATTGGGCAAGTCATTGTATAATGAATGAAAATATAAGGCGGTTTCATGGTGTTTTCAGGCTGTGTTTAAGGTAAAGTGCTTTGCCTGAGCAATTCAGCAAAAGGTTACCAGCTCACTGAGTGCTGAAAATCCATCATTTGTTCTTTTTTTTACTTCATCATCCTCAGTGCCTGCTGTAATAATCAGCACGTCTTCAGCTGTATTATTAAGATCTTTTGCTGCTTCTGTTGATGTCGATGCTATGATATGTGCTGTTCTTTCCAAACCTATAAAACCGGTTAAGTTGAACTTCAGTTTTCCATTTCTGTGTGCATTTCATTGAATGAACTTACTGCGGGTCAATGATGGAAATGTTTTTATTTTTCAAGCATTAAAACACGTGTTGGTCAGCTGTATATTTTATTATTCACTTCATACATTCATTGATCTCTACTGTCTATTGTTTTATTTTAACAATAATCTGACCTCTTTCCTACTACAAACTGATTTTCGGGTCAAATAAAGTTTGACACATTGTCAACAGTATATTTTGAAACATTATTTTAAACATATTATTAGGGAAATAACCATACACGCACCACTTTATTAGGTACACCTGTCCAATTACTCAAATGGCCTCCACAGTCTCCAGAGCTCAATCCAATAGAGCACTTTTGGGATGTGGTGGAATAGGAGATTGGCATCATGAATGTGCAGCCGACAAATCTGCAGCAACTGTGTGATGCTATCATGTCAATATGGAGCAAAATCTCTGAGGAATATTTCCAGTAGCTTGTTGAATCTCTGCCACGAAGGATTAAAGCAGTTCTGAAGGCAAAAGGGGTCCAACTGGGTACTAGTAGGGTGTACCTAATAAAGTGGCCGGTGATTATGGTATGGTATGGTAACTGCAGTGACATTAATTACGATATATATATTTTTAATAATAGTCAACTGCATATTCAGGTCTAAAGGGTACCTGGTTCATTCAGTTCTTTAGAAAAACACTTAAAGGTGGCAAATGTGATTTTTTTTTCTTCTTTTTTTTTTACATATTTTATTTTTTATAGCGATTTGTAATGGTTAAAAACATTGTCTGGACCATTAGTGTTTGCAGTTACATGGATGTTATTTCAACAATGTTTATTTTCAGCAATACTGGAAACATTATCCCTTTATTGGGTGAAGAACAATATATGAAAACCTCATTCATATTGATTACTATACTCTACCTGACAAAAGATTTGTCTTGATCTCAGTTGTAAGAGCAGCAAATAATAACTTGACTTCTAGCTGATGATCTGGAAAAGTGGCAGAAGATAGATTTCTCTGATGAATCATCTGCTGAACTGCATCCCAAACATCACCAATACTGCTGAAGACCTACTGGAACCCGCATGAAGCCAGGATTCTTACAGAAATCAGTCAAGTTTGGTGAAGGAGACATCATGGTTTGGGGTTACATTCAGTGCGTGAGATCTGCAGAGTGGATGATCAACATCAACAACCTGAGGTATCAAGACATTTGTGCTGCCCATTACATTACAAACCACAGGAGAGAGACAATTCTCCAGCAGGATAGCGCTCCTTCTCATACTTCAGCCTCCACATCAAAGCTCCTGAAAGCAGAGAAGGTCAAGGTGCTCCAGGATTGGCCAGCCCAGTCACCAGACATGAACATTATTGAGCATGTCTGGTGTAAGATGTTGGAGGAGGCATTGAAGATGAATCCAAAGAGTCTTGATGAACTCTGGGAGTCCTGCAGGAACGCTTTCTCTGCCATTCCAGATGACTTTATTAATCAGTGGTTGTCAGTGCAGAGATGTATGGATGCAGTCCTCCAAGCTCATGATGGAGTCAGACACAATATTCATTCTGTCTCCACTGCAGCAGGACTTTATATTCTATACTGGACATTATTTCTGTTCAGTGATGAGACTTTAGTCTGAGCAGAGTCGGACCTTACTGTCCTAATGAAATCAGTCAACATCAAGGCATGATCAGATTTAATTGAGCTCAAATAAGCGTCATCTAGAGGCCTTTCATATAAGCCACTTCTGATACTAAATCATCAACTTAACGTGAAGTTATTACTTGTTGTTCTCTTGGATAGGTGACAAAATGTTTGTCAGGTAATGTTTGTGTTAAAATTGCTTCTATAATTGGCATTTCATGCAGAGACCAAATTGAATATCATGTCTTTGACCCAGTTTTGGTTTTAGTACACTGTAATAAATGCTCAAACACACATTATATTTCCCCTTCTCATGTGTTATTGTGTTTGAACAGCTTCTATGGAGAGTCCTGGATATCACGGTGGAGACGGACCTCCGTCTTACTACGGAAATGACGACTTTGCAAACTCCAACTGGGAAGATAAGAGTATCCGACGGGCCTTCATCAGAAAGGTAAACAGTAGAGGACGGAATCAAGCTGGGTGTTTCTTGTATTTTTTTAATATATTTTTTTATTTAAACTTCAATGATTCAGGGGCTGAGTCATCAAAAATATCCTATCACCTTATTAAAGTGAAAACAAGTAATCTCATATCCTGCTATATGTATATGTATATATCCACATATATGAGCAATATCACACGAGTAGCAGTGCGATATGGCTGTATATCAGCACTGGTGGGAGGTGCGTTGCCTTATGCCGAGTTCAGACTGCATGATTTTCAAAGTAGTCGTGTCACAGATGTTTTCACACTGCATGACTATGTGGACTAGCGTTTCATCGCTGCTTTGTTTACACTGCAAGATGGATCGGCGACAGGGACATTCACATTGCATTGCATTACTATAGGAAGAGTCGCTGACAACTTCCAAACCACGTCTCACAGCCAAAAACACGTCGTATATCCTTTGTTATTAACTACATAATGAGAAAGAAGCCTTTAATGGGGTAGAACATGTACATGTTTGCTCACCTGGGTTTAAAGGGAATTAGCCATTTCTCCTCAACGTTAATAATAAACTAATTTCTTTCTGTATGAAACGTCAAACAGACACCGTTGCTCCTGAGTCCTGTCAAACCTCCACTAGTTTTTCCTCCATTTCGTGGGTCCAAATAAACCGAAAAAGAGCGTTTTTAACTTCTCCCCCAGCCTCCCGCTGGCCTGCAGCAGGTACACACACACACACACAAGTGAATGCTGCTCTCTCATTGGCTGTAGGCGATCGCTGATGTTATTTTCAGTCAAAACTCAATTCACACGGCATGATTTGAATCGCCGACAGCTCCAGATATTCAGCACGCCAAATATCTCACAGGCATCGGCGACTCATCAGCGATTCTCTCAGATCGCGTCTTTGAAAGTTCATACTGTGTGATTGTCACTCACGTGCACGAGCATTGATTTGCCTGTGATTTCAGGCATTTGTTGGCGATTTCTCAAAACTTGTCGGCGAGTCAAAATCGGGGCTAAAATCACGCAGTCTGAACTAGGCATTAGCATCCCACCAGTGCTGATATACAGCCATATGGCACTGCTACGAGTGTGATATTGCATTTATACAACAGTTTGATTGGACAATAGTGTATAGAAGTAAGACAATCAAACACGGAGAGTCTAAAAAGCCCTTTTTATTAGGAACTACTTTCTTCCGCCATTCATTCACATCTGCAGCTGACATCAGAACAGCAGAAGCCGTTATTAATTCACCAACATCACTGTAGAGCTAGTGTTTAAATGAGTCTATAGCGTAATGTCTAAAGTGAAGACAACAGCTGATTTTGCTCACATTAAGATTATAAGGCTGAACGTGACATGAAATGCCATCCATCTACAGAGATATCTTCTTACAGTGTTACAGTCGACAGTATTGCTCTGTTGCAATCGGGATTTCACAATAATTAACCCCGAAATAAGCAACGCAATCACTACCAGACTGCTGTTGTGTTTGCGATAAGGAAAAACGCTCAACACATGAGGACTTTGCTTCTTTCTTTCTGCCAACACAACACACATTCCTGATATACGAGCAAATCTGTATAAATACAGCAACGTACAAAAGAGAGAGAGATCGACTTATAATATCACTTACAAACATACCTGCCGACATGTCTCTGAAAATACAGGAGACCCGGGGGGAGAGGGAGAGGTTGAAAACCCGGACAGGATGCAACGGGTTTTAGGTGGCCGCTTTGATTGGATACTGTACCAAAGTTGGCAACCTGGGGGTGTTTACAGACTGTACCAGAGGAGGAGGGGGGCTGAAATTAGGGGAGTTTTCCTGAAGAAATAAAAAACAGGATGGTTGCGGGATATTGGTCTGAAATACGGGATACTCCCAGTGTTGGCAGGTATGCTTACCAGTTTAATATTGATTTGATCTGCTGTAGTTAGAAATCAGACTGCTATAATCTTCTAAGCGTAAGGGCTTATTGTGCAGTTCTGTCGCCATCTTGTGGATGGAAAAACGTCAATCGTCTTTGGTCTTCTACTCTATGGCAGGCTAATGGCCGCCGACGAGCTCTCTCAGAAATTGTAAATATTTTAAAATAGGCACTATTCTTACAAATAAACTGCACAGTTGCAATCTAAACAACTACCATCTCCACTAAAAAGCCCCCGAAGTACATTATGTTGTCCAACAGCAGTAATATTTGTCGAACTAGTGTCTCTCTGCTTTTTTGCTGGCTGTATGTGGGCGGAGTAATACACAAAGGTGATGAAGAGGCCTTTGTGTGATGTTACTTGTAAAATATC